>NC_043011.1:294195-339195 GCF_006345805.1 Octopus sinensis
ATAATAGTAATAAACATATATATATATATATGTGTGTGTGTGGTGTGTGTGTGTGTATGTATGTATGTATGTATGTATGTATGTATGTATGTATGTATGTATGTATGTATGTATGTATGCTGCAGATATTGGGGAGGCTTGGCCGACCCTTAAAAAGTCAGTTTATGATATAAGCAAGAAAATTCTGGGAGTGATACAAAGAAAGCATCAAGATTGGTTCAAAGAAAATGATGAACATATAGTTGATTTATTGGCTGATAAAAGACGTACTTTGTCACGCTATTTGTCAGCAAAGCCACAGGAAAGGGAAGTGTTGCATAGGGAACTTAAGGACGTAAAATCACGTGTGAGGCAAAAGCTCTCTCAGATGAGGGATACGTGGTGGAGTAAGAAGGCTGACGAGATACAGGCGGCATCAAATTCCAATAACACAAAGCTGTTGTATGGTCTCTTGCGAGAAGTTTATGGACCGACGTCTTCCCTGATGACACCACTTCGAAGCAGGGATGGTAAAGAACTTCTTCGTGATTCACAAGGAATTCTGCGAAGGTAGCAAGATCACTTTGATGAACTTTTGAATCAACAGTCTGTAGTTAGTGAGGATGTTCTCAATCTCATCCCTGGATTGCCTGTGAAGGCAGCACTCGCGGAAACACCAAAGTTGGAAGAAGTTGCAATGGTTGTCTCAAGGTTGAATAATGGGAAGTCACCGGGTATGGATAGCATACATGCGGAGTTGTTACAGCATGGTGGTGAGAAACTTCTGCAGAAACTTCACTCCTTGTTTGGTCAGATATGGACTAGTGGCTCTGTACCTGAGGACTGGAGAGATACAGTAATGGTGGTCATGTATAAGGGAAAGGGCAACAGGAATGATTGTGGTAATTATAGGGGAATATCATTGCTGTCTGCTGTAGGAAAGGTTTTATGCAGGATACTTCTGGATCGTCTGCTGAAATACATTGCAGATTGTGTTCTTCCAGAAAGTCAATCTGGCTTTCGTGTGGGACGTGGCACTGCTGATATAATCTTTTCAGCTATACAGCCTCAGGAAAAGTGTATGGAACAGGGTCTGGATTTGTACCAGGCTTTTGTCGATCTGACAAAAGCCTTTGATACCGTCAATAGAAAAGCATTGTGGAAAGTCCTCCAGAAACTTGGGTGTCCTGAAAAGTTCCTTGCTTTGATTAGGTCTTTTCATGAAGACATGAATGGTAGGGTGAATGTTAGAGGGAAAATGTCGGAACCCATTGCAATACAAAATGGAGTGAAACAGGGGGATATTCTGGCACCGACCCTATTTTCCATATATTTCGCGATGGTGTTCCGTATTGCATTCAGAAACTGCAGATACGGTGTTTACGTCCATTATCGAACCTCTGGCAGCATATTTAATATGAGGCGCTTTGCTGCAAAAACAAAGATATTTACCTCTATCATAAGAGACATTTTGTATGCTGATGATTGTGAGCTGGTAGCACACACAGAGATTGATATGCAACACATTTTGAATGCATTCTTTGATGCTTGCACTGCCTTAGGATTGACAGTCAATCTCAAGAAAACTGTTGTCATGCATCAACCTGCTCCTGGTAAGCAGTATAGTGAACCAAATATCTATGTGAATGGTAAACGACTTGATGTAGTTGATCAGTTTGTCTACCTGGGAAGCACTATTAATAGATATGGCAATGTGGATGATGAAATTCCATATAGAATTAGGAAAGCAAGTGTTGCTTTCGGAAGGCTAGAAAAGCGCATCTGGAGTCGGCGAGACATATGCAGAAGGACAAAGATAAAGGTGTACAAGGCATGTGTGCTCCCTTCCCTTCTCTATGCCTGCGAGACTTGGGTCACATATCGATACCACCTTAAACAACTGGAACGTTTCCATCAGATGTGCCTCAGACGGATCTATGGCATTAAGTGGAAGGACCGCATCAGTGATCTTGAAATATTGGAAGGCTCTCGGTGTGAAAGTATAGAAGCTCTTGTGTTAAAGTAAAGGCTCAGATGGAGTGGTCATCTGGTCAGAATGAAGGATTCAAGGATGCCAAAACAACTCTTTTATGGAGAGTTAGCTAAAGGAGAACGACTTCCACATAAACCAACAAAGAGGTATAAGGACTTGCTGAAGGCTTCCTTAAGAGATGCTTGCATCTCTCCTGACACATGGGAAGGCATAGCTATTGATCGTAGCAGGTGGAGAAGGATTGTGCATGAGGGGACCGCCACTTTTGAGAAATCTCGAGTTGCACATGAGAAAGTAAGGAGATATGTCAGGAAGGGCATCGCTGTTACACTTCCAGAAGGGAAGGGTCTTCCTTTGATTCTGACATGCAATGTCTGTGCAATACCCTGCCTCAGTAAAGCTGGACTCATGAGTCATCTTCGTAGTCATAAAACGAGACAGATGAGTGACAACCTGGCCACTGGTGGTGGTGTAACACACCATACTAATCATATCTGTCGCGCATGTGGAAGAGAGAGTAATTCGGCAGGAGGACTTAAACGACATGCAAAGGTACATGAAGCCCAGTTACAACTACAGCCGGCTATTACCAGTAAAGGTTTTAGTTGCCAATTTTGTACAAGACATTGTAGATCTTTAGCTGGGCTAAGAAGTCACATTCGATCACAGCACCAGTAATAGTTAAGCTTCGTGCAATGTCCATACTCGATAACGAGGGGTCAGCCATAATGTATGTATGTATGTACATAATTTTATTTCATCATCACCACACATCTAACAATTCCTGCAGCTACTTAATAAGCCTCGATATTTCACGACTCCACTGGTACATACACGGCTCTAATATTCACATACCTACCTTATATTTCGGTATATTGGCTCATAATCAACGTAGCCTTCCATAGCAACGCCGTACATTATGCACGCTATATTAAATAACGCATTTGCCTTGTTTAATAAGTTTTTCACGCCTTAAAAAAGGCACATGCTTATCATACATTATCTGTGGTTTGCATTTATAAATGGACAATACATATATATTTCCGTGTTTGTGTTTATCTATGTATATTTATGCATGTATCTATCTATCTATCTATCTATCTATCTATCTATCTATCTATCTATCTATCTATCTATCTATCTATCTATCTATCTATCTATCTATCTATCTATCTGTCTATCTGTCTATCTATCTATCTATCTATCTATCTATCTATCTATCTATCTATCTATCTATCTCTACTATCTATCTGTTTGTAGTCTGTTTGTTTGTCTGTCTGTCTGTTTGTCGTATATTATATGTATATATATATATATATATATATATATATATATATATATATATTTGGGCGAGAAGGAAATGGAGAACGAACGACAAAACAGAAGTTGCGCTAGTAAGCCATTATTTAATTAGTAATAAAGGTGAATGAGTGAGAATGAAATTGTTTACGATCGTTTCTGTTTACCATGGTGAGGAAAATATACAGAAATGATCGTAAACACCTTCACTCTCACTCTCTCACCTTTATTAATTAATTAACGGCTTACTAGCGCAAAAGACACACTTCTGTTTCTTGTTTGTCCTCCATTTTCTCCTCGCTTATATTAAACTATGGTTACCCGCTAAATTACCTGCTGCCGTATAACTTTTACCAAGGAATGTACCCACTGAGGTAATTACCAGAAGTGCCTTTGGATGTATCTATCCCTTAGAGGCTTTAAAATACCAACACCTCTAACTTATATCTGTATATATATATATAATATAAGGGATATTAGCCAACTGAATATGGCTAGGGACAGGGCAGGGTGGTGGGGGTGTCACTGTTGCATTTAGCCCCAGGCGAACATCAACGTCACCAGATAGGCCGACGCCGTCACGGCGTCCTCTATCTTGCAAAGGGAGATCATTCCCCAAGAAGCGGATACCACACACGGACCTAGGTTTCAAGGTGTATTGCCTATTATCAACGTGTGGTAGGCATCGCTTCTCGACGAACGACCTTCGCCCGAACGACTTGCCTACCACACGTTGATAATAGGCAATACACCTTGAAACCTAGGTCCGTGTGTGGTATCCGCTTCTTGGGGAATGATCTCCCTTTGCAAGATAGAGGACGCCGTGACGGCGTCGGCCTATCTGGTGACGTTGATGTTCGCCTGGGGCTAAATGCAACAGTGACACCCCCACCACCCTGCCCTGTCCCTAGCCATATTCAGTTGGCTAATATCCCTTATATTATGGAGCAGTCACGTCTATATCTCATTTAGAGAATTCTTATTGCTATATATATATATATTATATATATATATATGTATATATATATATATATATAATATCACTATATATATTATATATATATACATTATATATATAACACACACACACAAGATATATATATATATATATATATATAATGTATATATGATGTATATATATAATATGTATATAAGTAGTGTACATTTAAACACAAAGAGAAATTACCTATAACAGGCAATTTCTACACGCTAGGAGACAGTCAAAACGACCGAAGACCACAAACTTTAAGCAGTTTCAAAGGGAATGAAAAAATAAAAACTTTTACCTTGTTTTTACGGTTATACCTATAGGTTTTGGATGATTTTAGTAAATAAAATAATTTACTAGGCAAGTCTTCATCAGTAACTGAGCCATACAAGACTAACCTATAATTATGAGACTAATAGCACGTGTCTCATCCTGATATGTTATAATTTTTTCAAAATCCACCACGCAAGCGCACTTTCAGTCAGCAGAAAATGAAAAATGCGGAAACGAACTTTGAAAAGCTAATACCGATACTTAGATATATATACAGAGGGTAGTAAAACTTTTACAAATTTCACTACCAGTGGCCTAGCATGTATAAAAAGTCAATAGACGACATATTATTCAATATAAAGTAGTGAACATTTAAACACAAAGAGAAATTTATCTATAACAGGCAATTTCTACTGGCTAAGTATTGATGTGTATATATATATATATATATATTATATATATATATATAATATATATATATATATATAATAGAAATTAAATATAAAATATAATTACAAAGTGACAAGAACGCAAAAACATACAACGAGACGACACAAAAACAGACGGTCACTCGAAGCCTCTAATCTTCAGTCGGGAACCGGATCATCTTAGTAATTTCGGCTGTTTAATCTCGATATTACTCCGACCCGGCCAGCCCCAAGGAAAAACCAATCCACAGGCATTGGATTTCTTGGAAAGAGGGTCGAATGTATACGGAACAAAGACAGGATGCCACACGAATATAAATACAAGAAACAAAAATATATAAAAAACACGAATGGTGGACAGTACAAGGACAGGAGCGTCTTACGACTTTAGACAATTTTTAACTTATCTTGGCTGGCGTATATGAAAAAAGCCTTCAACGGCAAAAACGAAAACAACGTGAGCGTGGCCGCGGTCAGGCCGAAATGACCAGTTTGAACGCGGTCACGTGAGAGCACGGAAGAAAGAGAAAGAAAAAAGAAAGGCAGGGAGCAAGGAATCAAAGAGAGAGGGTAAGAAAGGGACGAAGGCACCAGGGGAGAGAGAGAGAGAGAAGGGAGTAATAAGAGAGGGGAGAAGAAACAGGATTGGCACAGCAATAGAAATGACGGTGCAAATAAGGTGGGGGAAGAATCAGAGGCAAGAAAAGAGAAAGACACATACTTTAGAGAGAGAGTGTGTAAAGACGTCGTACAAGGTAAAAATGTGTAGTATACATAGGAGATAGGGGTACGTAACGCCGCAATAATATATGTATAGAAATTAAATATAAAATATAAATTACAAAGTGGGACAAGAACGCAAAAACACACAAGGAGACGACACAAAAAAACAGACGGGTCACTCGAAGCCTCTAATCTTCAGTCGGGAACCGGATCATCTTAGTAATTTCGGCTGTTTAATCTCGATATTACTCCGACCGGCCAGCCCCAAGGAAAAACCAACCACAGGCATTGGATTTCTTGGAAAGAGGGTCGAATGTACGGAACAAAGACAGGATGCCACACGAATATAAATACAAGAAACAAAAATATATATAAAAAACACGAATGGTGGACAGTACAAGGACAGGAGCGTCTTACGACTTTAGACAATTTTTAACTTATCTTGGCTGGCGTATATGAAAAAAGCCTTCAACGGCAAAAAAACGAAAACAAGTGAGCGTGGCCGCGGTCAGGCCGAAATGACCAGTTTGAACGCGGTCACGTGAGAGCACGGAAGAAGAGAAAGAAAAAAGAAAGGCAGGGAGCAAGGAATCAAAGAGAGAGGGAAAGAAAGGGACGAAGGCACCAGGGGAGAGAGAGAGAGAGAGAGGAGAGAAGGGAAGTAATAAGAGAGGGGAGAAGAAACAGGATTGCACAGCAATAGAAATGACGGTGCAAATAAGGTGGGGGAAGAATCAGAGGCAAGAAAAGAGAAAGACACATACTATAGAGAGAGAGTGTGTAAAGACGTCGTACAAGGTAAAAATGTGTAGTATACATAGGAGATAGGGGTACGTAACGCCGCACCGCAATAATATGTATAGAAATTAAATATAAAATATAAATTACAAAGTGGACAAGAACGCAAAAACACACAAGAGACGACACAAAAAAACGACGGGTCACTCGAAGCCTCTAATCTTCAGTCGGGAACCGGATCATCTTAGTAATTTCGGCTGTTTAATCTCGATATTACTCCGACCCGGCCAGCCCCAAGGAAAAACCAAGCCACAGGCATTGGATTTCTTGGAAATAAATTAAATAAGAGATAAAACCACTATTAGGCAACTCAATCAGTGATAGACATAAACCAAAACATAAAAAACAAAAAAATAAATAAAATTAATATAATATATACTATGTATATAAAATATAAAATTTAAAATTTAAATTATTAAAATTTTTAAGTTTTTAAATTTTCATATTTTTATATTTTTATATTTTTTAATTTTAAATTAAAATTAAAAAAAAATTTTTTTTGATGACACGACTTTTGAAAGCTAAGTAAACCTTTTCTATTTAAGATTTTAAAGTATTTTAATAAGTTTAATTGTATACTATATAAATACTGATTGTTAATATGAGTGTATAATTATTTAGTTGGTGAAGATATAATTATTAGATTATAACTGTATGTTATTTGTAAGATATTACTTAGCCAAAAAGATATATAGATCGTAAATAGTTATACGGTTCTTTTAAGTTAGGTTACTAGTTTATAATTTGATTGCAATCTTTAATTTTTTAATGTATCTCATAAATATATTATATTAATATTTAATATTTATGTAAGTAATATTGGATTAATTAATTAATTTATTTTTTATTATATGTCTATATATTTATTGATAGCGTAAATTTTAGATCTTAATTACTATATTTGTTGATAATTAATTTAGTTATTATTTTTTAAATATTTTATAATTATTAGATGTGAACTTAAATATAAAAATATGAATAGTGATTATTTAGTTTAATAATTTGGTAATTAAATATTGGACTATAACTGAGTTAACGACATTCGTGAGTTTATTATGTTTTTTTAAGCCATATTATATCTTCAAAGATATCTTTAATAGTGACTTTATCTATTATAGCTAAAATATAGCCATTTTTCCATTGATAATATTTATTCGTAATTTTCATTCATAAAATATATTCGTAGTTTTCATTGTTAAAAGAACTTTCCATCTGTTTATTATAATTTTAGTTAATGACACGATTTTTGAAAGCTAAGTAACCCTTTTCTATTAAAGTTATTTTAATAAGATTTATTGTATTGTATAGTATATATATAATTTGTTAATTTGATTCTATAATTATTTAGTTGTTGAAGATATGTATTTAATTATTAGATTATAACTCTACGTTATTTGTAAGTTATTACTTAGCCAACGAGATATATAGATCGTTAAATAGTTATACAGTTCTTTTAAGATAGGTAATACGTTTATAATTTGATTTTTAATCTTTAATTTTTTAATGTATTTCATAAATATATTATATTAGTATTTAATATTTACGTAAGTAATAATGGACTAATTAATTTATTTATTTTTGATTATATGTCTATATATTTATTGATAGAGTAAATTTTAGATCTTAATTATTATATTTGTTGATAATAATTTAGATATTATTTTTTAATATTTTATAATTATTAGATGTGAACTTAAATTAAAAAATATAAATACTGAATATTTTGTTAAATAATTTGGTAATTAGATATTAGACTATAACTGAGTTAAGGATATTCATGAGTTTATTATGTTTTTTAAAGCCATATTATATCTTAATAGATAAATACATTTTTCTATCTATTTTTTTACCTTAAAAATTAATATTCAACATAATAAATGGGTTGTATGACATAATTCTAATGTTTTAAGTTTCTAATTTAGATAATAGAGTTTTTTTTATAAGAAAAATTATTATTTCATTTATTTCTTTAAAAATATTGTTTAACTCTATTTGCTTATTTATTTAACTATTATCTTTAACCTGAAGATTGACTATAATTTTAATTCGAATTTTTAATTGAATTTAAACTTAATTGTAATTCGAATTTAATTATAGCCATGAAACGTACGTAGTGTTTTTATTTATATTATATTTAACTTTTTATACTTTTCGGTTTGTTAAAAAAAATTTAAATCTAAAATTTAAAAATTAAAAATTTTAAATATTTTAAAATATAAAAATCTAAAAATCTAAAAATTTTTTAATTTTAAATTTTAATAATTTAAATTTTAAATTTCATACTTTGTATATATATTATGTTACTTTTATTTATTTTTTGTTTTTATGTTTTGGTTTATGTCTATCACTGTTTGAGTTGCCTAATAGTGGTTTTATCTCTAATTTATATTCATACTGTGAAATTTGATTTAATCTTAAATCTAATGTTTGCCTGTAAGTTTGGATATACTCCCTAATATTATTGTTATTGTTATTATATTATTATTATTATTATTATTATTATTATTATTATTATTATTATTATTATTATTATTATTATATGTATGTATGTATATGCATGTATATAATCTGACTATGGTGGTAATGTGGATAATGAAATTGATTAGGAAGAGGTAGAGTATTGCAGAAGGAGAGGCTTTTGGAGTGGATATGAAGGAATTGTGAAGTTCTCGTGGGAACCAGCGTTGTGCCACAGTGTTCGTATTCATTAAAACCATATATGGACATTCAATAACAACAAAAACAACAGTGCCAAGAACAATACGGACTCGACGACGAAGGAAGAAGAAGAAGAAGAAGAAGAAGTAGGAGTTATCAGGAGGTTAAAAAGAAAAACAAAGGAATGAAAGTTGGTCTGTCCAAAGTGGCAGGAAGCAGGCTGGTTATGGAATCTGTAAATTCCTGTTTATCGTTATAATTATTATTTTTTTCTTTTTTTTTACCAAAGACGTTGAACATTATCAGTGGATAAGATCAGATGTTACGGTCAGTTTGTATCGCAGTCAAATGACAGCTCCCTTGTATATCTCCTTATATATCCCCATCTACATCACCGCTTTTATATACATCAGAGCAGTCGCACACACACACACACACACACACACACACACACACACACACATGCACACAAACACACACACACTCTCTTTCTCTCTCTCTCTCTAAAGATATATACGTGTGTATGTTGTGTGTGTATATACATGTATATGTATACACACAAACACACACATATATATATGTATACCTATTTTTATACATTACACACGAGTGAGGGTGCCCCATATGACCGTTCAGCCTGCAAGAAATAGCACACTTTAATTTAAAAAAAAACATGGAGACATTGTATGATGTATTCCAAAGTAGATTCTTCCCGAAAAAGAAACGGGGTAGTCATGAAACCTATACTATTCGAGCCAACATGAGGCCAAAGCGCACCACCCAGACCCCTCCACTATACCACATCTCCTACGCTACACCTCCAATACTACAACACCACTCCAGTAAACAACAATATCACCACACCACCTACACTACCCTACTACTACACTCGATCATTTTACTATTATTGTTGTTGCTGCTGTTATCGTCATAATTGAACAAGTTGTAAACATTCTGAATGTTGTTGACATACACTGACACACACACACACACTCATATATATATATATATATATATATATATATATATATATATATTATATATGTATATATATGTATATATAATAATATATATATATAAAATATATATGCATCTGATATATATATATATATATATATAGATATATATATGCATATATATAAAGACGAAACAAAAATGGAACAAGAACGTATCAGGCGACAAAAAAAACATCCGGACAATTAGACGATAAAAAAAGGACAGGTAAAATCAATGATGGCTTTCTATTGTCAGTCGAGTTTCAGATCGTCGTTACAGTTTCGGCCGGTTACACTCGGGACTACTCCAATCTGGCGGGCCTCAAGAAAATCTAAGCTAAGAACACTAGATTCTTTGGAAGAAAGCAAGCGAATGTAAACGAAAACAAGGACGAAAAATGCAGAATTACAAATACAAATAACAGGACATTAACAACAGGTGTCTACACACACACACACACACACACACACACACACACCACACATGTATGTATGTATATATGTATGTATGTATGTATGTATGTATGTATGTATGTATGTATGTATGTATGTATGTATGTATACAGGCTTATATACATACAAACGCTTCGCGTTGCTCCACTCTCAGCTAGCAAATGTGAGTAATCCTTCAGTAGGTCAACGTTCCGTGCAGGGGGAATATATACATCACAGAAGCCCGAAAACCGACCTTATAAGCCTATGATTCGGGAAAGAACATTCATTGTTTTTTTGTTTTTTTTTTCATAATGATAAATACCCGGATAGAAAGATTAATAAATAACGAAGAAAAGATACAGTTGTAAATAGATTCATAGATAGATTGATAAATCGATCGACAGATAAATAGATAGATAAGAGACAAGTTAAACACAAATATCGATAGATAGATTACGTCTAACGGTGGCAGAAGGCTATGCGTTTCATGGGTGGGTACAATTTATTAAATCAATGTCAATATCGAAGAAAATCGATTTTGAATTTGGTGGGGTGAGGAGACATAACTAGAAACTACGTTTTCTCTGATATTTTGCTAATTCTTTCACCCTGCCAATTCTCGCACCACTACACCCTAGAATAAAACATATTGATTTCAAATATCAATACAAGGTAACTTAGTTTAGAGGTGATTACGTTTTGTTCACAGATCGATATTTTTTTCCCGATGATGGAATGACGAAAAGTCTATCAAAATACAAACAGACGTAAAGCTATTTCTTTGTTGCTTCTACGACTTTTATCAGTTCTACTAATTTCACTACTTCTGCTACTCCTATTAGTTCTACCACTTCTACCATTTTTACCAATTCCACCACTGCTCCTCCTACCAATTATTCTACTGATTCTCTTACTTCTACTAATTATTCTCACAGTTCTATCAATTCTAATTCCTCCACCATTTTTGCTGCCAAATTCTGCCGCTTTCGTCACGTTTACAAATTCTACCATTTCTACCAGTTATCCTCCAGTTCCTTCTTATCTCTACCAATGATTCCACTAATTCTCCCAAATTTCCCAGAATTACGCCGAACCTAAGAGGGGGTCTTTATGAGGTCATTTAATCTACTAAAAATATCAGCCGAATATCCCTCTAATCACAGCCTACCGTCTGAGAAAAGAAGGTCTGTTCAACCAGGGCTGACCTAAAATCAAAAACAAGAATTATTCTAACAGATAACATAGAGAAGAAAATGATCCGGGTGTTGATTATGTCGTTGCTTAGCCACAGATTAGACCTGCTGCAGTAAACCTATGGCAATCCAACCTTTTGTCTGATACAGTGTAACGCTGTATCGAGAAAAACATTAGAAAACGAGACTTTGTTTTAAACGGAAAATCGATTTAAAGCAATTTACGGATATTTTACGATTTCTCTTGCAATACTTCTTCGCTCCTGAATGTTCTCTGTCCATTGGAGGATTCTGAGATCGATAAATGAAATACCAGTAACCTATTGGTTCGATACGTTCTCTCAATTTTAGCTTAGATATTGATATTTAGTTCTCTTAAAGCCATGAGTCCAAATTTCGGTGAAAGTGGTCTTTATTTCCTTTCTAGGGTCAATAAAATAAAATGCCACTGTTGTTGATTTGCCTTAGATCAGCCCCGATTGAACTGACTTATAATCAAAAGTCGCTTCAACCGCGACCACCTCGCTTTATTACGAGCATCTTACACTATTTGTTGAGTAGGGGATGATTTGAGGGAATTTGGCTGCTATTTTTCATCAGGTCGAAATACAAAGTAAAGGCACCCATAGTGGTCCAAGTCAAACGCCATCGCGGCTGCTACTGCTGCGGCTACTGCTGCTACTACTGCTGCCGTATTTTAACAGTGTCATTCAACACAATGGGCACAAGTTGGTGAACCGTCCGCCACATATGGACGGCTCCAAACAGGACAGACAGACAGACAGACAGACAGGCAGACAGACAGATGATGTCGAGTCCCTGTTCCATCAGCAATGTCAGCAAGCTGCCATTCGACACAGCTGGTTGATGTTGTCTACTGGTGCAGGGCTGGTCCCTGCTCTCCTCACTTTTCTCTAACTCTATGTCGTCACAAATACACACACACACACACGCACGCGCATACACCCGTTTCTCACCCACCCCTGGCTTGTCTGTCAATTTGCCTGTTCTCGTGTTATCCCCATTGCAGTTACACATACACAAACACACACGCAAGCGTACATGCAAACACACACACGCAAACACACCCATATACATACATGTATATGAATGTATATGTATGCATATATGTATAAACATATATATATATGTTTGTGTGTATGTATATATATACAAACACATATGTGCCTGTGTGTGTATGTGTGAGTGTGTGTGTGTGTGTGTGTGTGTGTGTGTGGTTATACATTGATGTTATCGTGTTTTGCGATCAACAATTCTGACGATGGAGTCTGTCCATCGCTCCCAGTGTATACAACCATAGACTTCACTTCCGTTCGACCAATCGTTAATGGCCATGTCACACACACACACACACACACTACTACTACTACCGCCTACACTATTGCCAGCGTACCATCACTACCCAAGCGCCAAACTATCTTCACCTACATCCATCTACAGAAGAGCAATCAGTTTTGAACCAAATACCAAACTCGTCAAAAACCATTTTCACCACCGCAACCGCCACCACCACCACCACCACCACCACCACCACCACCTCCGCCACCGTCGACACCACCATCACCATCACCACTACCATTGCCTCCACCGTCGCCTCCACCACAACTACCAACAATAACAATGCCATCAACAACTTCACCACCACTATCAACACCCTCTATCATCATGATCATCATCATCATCAGCAGCAGCACCCCTCAACTACTACTACTACTACACTACTACTACTACTACTATACTACTACTACTACTACTACTACTATTACTACTACTACTACTACTACTACTATTACTACTACTACTATTACTACTACTACTACTACTACTACGTCATCACCGTCACAACTATAGCTCATACATCTACACAACCGTTACCATATCTACTGCAATCTTATCTAGTGTACAGAACCACCACCACCACCACCACCACCACCACCACCACTACCACCACCACCATCACCACCACTACCACCTACTACAACCGCTACTTCGTTTACGACTATCACCGCCACAATGTGAACGGCATGACCACCAAGAAACACATACGGTCATCGAGTTACCTACCATCACTGCAACCATCACCATTACCGTTCACCACCGCAACAATTCCCACCTCTCAACCAGTCACCGCCGTTGCCGCCACCATCACCACCATCACCGTCACCACCACCACCATCACCGTCACCATCACCACCACCACCACTACTACTACTACTACTACTACTACTACTACTGCTGCTGCTGCTGCTGCTGCTGCTGCCACTACTACTACTACTACACTACTACTACTACTACTACTACTACTACTACTACTACTACTACTACTGCCACTACTACTACTGTCATCACCTTCAAGATGTCGTTTGTCAGCAGAGCCGTCATTATGGCATTAAAGTCCTCCATCCCGGGCCAATGCTGTGGGCCCTATAAATATTTATTGATAGCCAGACATAGATTGGAATCGTGTTCCTAAACCCATCAAGTCCCCGGTCAACAGCCCAGTGTACCTATGCATATAGATGGCACTAGTTGTTACAAGAAACAGTAGAAAGAGGATCAGATCTTTTACATCTGTCGGAGCCAAGATGTGTACCACGTGATCAGGGGTGTATTTCATTGGTGGCTGTCGGTGGCAAACGCCAGGAAGGTTCGTGTGTTGTTGCAGGACATATATCTGCCTTCTGCCTTTCACGTAATTAGTAAAGAGCTCAATCAAAGAGTGTTCACATTATAGCGCCACCTATCCTTCACTAATTCTGTACAGACACGACAGAAAAAGAAAAATGGATTCCAGCCATGCACAGCTCCAACACAAAAGACAGAACATACACGCCTGATAGTGGTGCTCCAGCAGGGCCGTAATTATCATGACAAAAACAAATTTAAGAATAAAAGGGAAAAGGGACTACAACGTTGTAGCTGCGAAGCAGTTGTTTATAGTGAACACACCATCACTTCCAGTACCACCACAACTGGCACCAATACCATTTCTACACCACCACCACCACCACCACCACCACCACCACCACCACTACCAGCATTACCATTCCTAGCAATGCTACGACCGGTTGTTGTGTTGTTTATTTATATTATTTCCTTCTTTTGTACTCAAACTATTTTGCGCCACATCACACCCATGACTTACTCAATAGGCCCAGACTTTCAAATGAATGGTCTGACGAAAAATATTTTGGAGAAAAAAGAAAACTATAGACAAACAATAACCGGTGAACGTGTTGATATGTGTTGGGGGTTTTAATTTCTTTCTTTTTTGTGTGTGTTTATTTGTTTTTAAACATGACTTTCCATGGTTTTAGATAAAAATTCTTGAATAACAAATTCAAAATCGAAGATTTCCACACATTTACTGCTGTGATTTCTAAAACAGCCTCGCGGGTCAAGAACCACCGCAAGAAACGCAACGTGGCCGCTCGTCTTGCTAAATATAGAAGCCAAATCTCCCACAAATCACAACCAGCGTCCATAAAAACAGCCCCATTTGTTAATGTGGCCCAGAGTGTTCAGGTTGTGTCTTAGACAAGGCAGGATAGTCATTGTTGGAATCATCTTGATAGAGTTGCCGGTGATGGTGTCACTTTTCGTGCTGATTGTTGCATCAGTGCCGACGGCGAATCTAATAGCTTTTTGTTGTTGTTGTTGCTGCTGTTGATGATGTCAATGGTGGCGGTGTTGTCATTCATTATGATTATAAAGGCGATGGTGGTGGTGGTGGTGGTGGTGGTGTGAGAATGGTATTGTTGGTGTGGTGATATGGTGTTTGATTGAGGTGGTTTAGGTTCTAGTGGTAGTGGTGGTTCTGGTACTGGAAGTGTTGTTGTATGGGGACGGTGGCGGTGGTTTTGGTGGACGTGGGGCAAGTAACAAAGGCAGTTGTGAATAAGGTGACAGTGGTGATGGCGATGGTGGTGGTGATGGTGGTGATGGTGATGGTGGTGATAGTGGTGGTGATGGTGGTGGTGGTGGTGATGGTGGTGGTAGTGTTGATGGTCGTGGTGGTGGTGGTGATAGTGGTGGTGGTGATGCTTATAATGATGATGGTGGTGATGGTAATTGTGGACAATATGGAGTAGAGGAGGAGGAAGAGGAGGGGTGTGGTGGTGTTGGCGATGGCGGACAATGATGAGACGATGGAGGCGGATGGCGTAATTGTAAAAGGGACCATCATGGCTGGATTGGATTCTGGCTTTATGTCAATATTGACTTAGAATCAATGAAAGAAGCGGAACGATCCGGGTGTGTGTGTGTGTGTGTGTGTGTGAGTGGACGTGTGTGCACGTGTATACATGTGTGTATATCTGTGTATATATGTATGTGCGTATATACATATGCATATATATATATATATATATATATATGTGTGTGTGTGTGTGTATATATATATATGTATATATGTGTGTGTGTATGTAATTTGTGCATACATGTTTATATAGTTGATATACATATGTGTATATTTGTGTGTGTGGGTATATATATATATATATATATATATATATATATACAAGCAATCGTATGCACACATGCACACACGCAGATGCATACATATATATATACACACACACACACACACATATATATATGCGTGCGTGTATGTATATGTATATGCATGTACATAAATATATATCTCCTTGTATGTATCTGCAAATGTGTGTAGCAGCAGCAGCAGCAGCAGTAGAAGTAGTAGTAGTAGTAGTAGTAGTAGTAGTAGTAGTAGTAGTAGGGTAACTACGGCTAAATACGTCCTTAACGGTCGGTAATCAGGGGAAGAAGTGTGGTGGAGGGTGGGGGTGCGTGGGTCGTGAGTAGAGGGGAGAGGTTTAAAAGACAACAAAACGCAAAAATCAGCGAAAAAAATTGTACGTTTTCCGGGAGTGGTGGTGCGAGGATAAATAGGGGGCAGCTCTTGCTTCGTCCCCCGCCCATGCTCACACTCACGCTTACACTCGTACTTACACTCAACAAACACCACACAACCTTCCTCTCGCTTGCTACCCACCCCAAACACATTACCACCACCGTTACCACCTCGCTCTCCACCTTTTTCTACTACTACTACTACTACTACTACTACTACTACTACTACTACTACCACCACCACCACCACCACCACTACTACTACTACTACTGCTACTACTACTACTGCTACTGCTGCTGCTACTGCTGCTGCTACTGCTGCGGCTGCTACTGCTACTATTACCATCACCCACCCATCCCACACTCGAGGGATGAATTCAAAATCGAAATCTTCCATTAGTCTCCACGCTGCTCGGTTTGTGATGGTGGTGGTGGTGGTGGTGGTGGTGGTGGTGGTGGTGGTGGTTAGACTTAGAGGCAGGGTGAAATGATGAAGTGGGGGTGGTGTCTGTCAGTGGGTGAGGGATGAAGTGGGGGTGTCGAGGGTGGTGGTGGAGGTTGTAGTGGTGGAAAGAAAAGTGTAATTAACTTTGTTATATCGAGTAGCAAGCATTTTTGATTAGTTTAAGACGCTGCTTGGCGGCGGCGGTGGCAGTGGTAGTCGTATTAAAAGAAATGGTTGTGTAGTTGTAGTAGTAGTAGTAGTAGTAGTAGTAGTAGTGATATATTTGGTGATGGTGGGTGGATTTGGTAGAGCTGATGGTGCTGGCCTTGGCGATGGTGGTGGTGGCGGTGATAGCGGTGTTGGTGTTGTCATTGTTGGTAGCAGTGGTAGTATGTTGTGAGTTGTAGCAATGTTGCTGTTGCTGTTGTTGTAGTGGTGACAGGAATGAAGCCATAGTTTTGTTAGAGTCGTCGGTGGCGGCGGCGATGCTGGTGATGACGTCAGTTTATTCTGTACGGTGGGGCTTTAGTGGTGTTGGGGATAATGCACTTAATAAAATACCAGTGATATAAGGGGGAGAGAGAACCGACTGGGTAGGGATGGGGGTGGAGGTCGGGATAAGTATACCCGAGTACGGAGTACAAACCGTATCCTTATACTCATTGCCTTTCTCCCTCTCCTCCACTAAAATCGATAAATTACATTTCAGTTATTCGGTGCTGATTGAACTGTCGTAAGATCGAATTCTTCTCTCGATGTCTCTTTCTATGGATATAGCTCTGTGTTCCTTCAGGTCAGGGGTTCTCAACCGCCTTCTATACAACCCCTGAAGGTCTTTTGTACAATTTTTGAGGGTCAACGCAAGCAGAATAGTAAACTGGGGACCCACAGCATTATTTCTCGGGCCCATGAAAAATCTTCTCACTTTAGAGGTATTTATTGTAGGGAACAGGGTCCTTTCTCTAATGTTTTGTATACTTCAATATGTTTCCCGCCACTGAAGCCTGTTCCCTGAGAGAGTTTCTATTGCAAACCTTCACAAGAAAATGTGTGAAAAGCAAAATCTTTGAAAGAAGTCTACATAAATCTAAATCATAAATACCGAATGGCCAAGGGGTTCCAGCAGAGTAAGAAGGTAATCAAAAGGATAAAAAAAGAATGGCTCAGAGCCGCCGCTTTTCATATTCTTCCGTTTTGTTGAACCCACTTCATTATAAACATGCCGTCACTTTCTCACTGGTTTTGAGTTCTTTATTTTACAACACAGCCACCACCACCACCGTTACCAACGCAACATCACCGCCACGTATAGTTAAGTAGACCCTGCTCGCTCAACCGACTTTAAATCATTCCGCTCCCACCGTCTTAAAAGACGGTTAGAGCACGCGAGGTAATAGTGATACAGTCCGTAGATGCACCTAAACAGACGGGATGGTCGCGGGTGGAATATTTTGGATTATAAGTTTGCTAGATGAGGGTTGACAACAGCAGGCTAAACAGTAACAACTACAGCAATAACAGCATCGTCTCTCAAGAATTGCACCACCAACAGAAAACTGCCATAACAACACCATTATCCCGCCCACGCACACACACACCGCCGCCACCACTTTCACCACCAACACTACTATCAATACTATCATCACAACCTTCCCTCCTCACGACAGGACTACCGCAACAACCTATCGCCCATACTAACGCTACTAACATAGAACCATCACTACTAACACTACCACTACGATACTGTCACCAATACTGACACTGCTAGTCCTTTTCTCATGCTAGAACAAGCAACACACCGGCGTTCTCTATTCTCCCCCTTCTGCTTCTCCTGTTATTCATTATAACTCTTCTCTTTAATCTGGCAAACTGTGGATTATGCTGCTGAAGACTGGTCTCGTTTCATGCAATTAATTAATTTTCATCAATTTTTTAACAGAAACTTCGACATATTGGAGAATACAAAGACTTTCATTCTTAGAATCTGAAGAAGTTCCTGCGAGAGGTGTTGCCCGTCGTCGTCTCAAATGACCAATAAAGACGGGCAAGCGAGAGGTAGAAGGCCTTATCAAATGTATATATTTTCGATCGTCTTACTCCGAGCCAGAGGCCTTTGGGAGTTGCATAAATAACCAAAGGTCGCCAGCAACGGCAACCACGACAACAAGAGCAAGAACAACAACAAATACTATTTCATCGCAACAAGAACCAAGCCATCAGCGCCATCAGCATCATCAGCAACAACAGTGGAGGTGCAATGGCCCAATGGTTAGGGCAGCGGACTCGCGGTCGGAGGATTGCGGTTTCGATTCTCAGACCGGGCCTTCCGTGTGTTTATTGAGCGAAAACACCTAAAGCTCCACGAAGCTCCGGCAGGGGGTGGTGGCGACCCCTGTTGAACTCTTTCGCTTGAACTTTCTCTCACTCTTTCTTCCTGTTTCTTGTCCCCCGACTTCCTACGCAACCGCCGAGCCTGGATGCGCATTCATCCATCCGTCGATGCTCTCGGTGTCGGGGGTTGACTTGCTTTCTCTTCTGCGGGTCTTACGAATAGCAAAGGACCATGTTTCGGACTTCTCCCATCAGCAACAGCAACAATAACCACATCGTCCTAAAGAACAACAACAACAACAACAGCAAGAACATTGCTATGACTCATTGTTGTTTACTTCCAATCGTCCTTACATCACCCGACCCCCCCACCCCTTCCATGTCTACGTGTTTCGAAATAAAGACAAAACAAAAATGTAAATAAATATAACCAGGTAAATGAAATGTAAAGAATTTTAAAAACTGATATTTGGACGAGGTCAAGATTAAACCATGTTAAGTCAATTTCTGGTCTTATCTTCACGCATTCCATCATGGCTTTCTTTATACATAGAGTTGTTGTTGTTGTTGTTCTTGCTGCTGTCGTAGTTGCTGCTGCTGCTGCTGCTGCTGCTGCTGCTGTTGTGACAGGTGTATTTTCAAGGTTTCATGTTATCAGCGTTATTCTTCATCACACTGCCATTGTATACTCACACAAACACTCGCTCACACATTCATACGTTCTCACATATATACATTAAGGCGGCGAGCTGGCAGAAACGTTAGCACGCCGGGAGAAATGCGTAGCCGTATTTCGTCTGCCGTTACGTTCTGAGTTCAAATTCCGCTGAGGTCCACTTTGCCTTTCATCCTTTCGGGGTCGATTAAATAAGTACCAGTTACGCACTGGAGTCGATATAATTGACTTAATCCGTTTGTCTGTCCTTGTTTGTTCCCTCTGTGTTTAGCCCCTTGTGGGCAGGAAAGAAATATATATACATGCTCACTCACATTCACACACGCAGTATGTACATATGAGTACAGTGCGGAGAAGTGTAAGGTGTACACTTCTCATACATGTGTGTGTGTGTGTGTGTGTGTGTGTTGTGTGTGTGTGTGTGTGTGTGTGCGTGTGTGGGTGTACGCACAAACGTATTTGGTAGAAACCAAATAACACAACACCTTCTCGCAGATTCACGATTGAGAAGATGTGGATTACGTAAACTTCTTGATGACATTTACGACAATAAACACCAACTGAGTGATTCTGCGTGTGTATGCGCATGTGTGTGCAGATGCATCTCGGTTTACACGGCAGTTAGGTCAAAGGGCAAATCGAAACCCTATAAACGGAGGGATAACAACGGTAACACATACGATTACCAAATCCCGACATACTTTTCCCTCTCTCCGTTTTCTTTTTATTTTCTCTCCTTTTTTTCCTTCTCATCCCTTTCTGTCGAAGAGCATAGGACCGAAACGTCAAAGACTTTTCCAATATTCCGGAGTGTTAAACTATTACACCTGCTAGTTGCTCCTCCACCTGTCTTCGTTTTTTTGCTTTCTGTAAATTTAAACTGTATATAAATATATATATATATATATATTATATATATATATATATATAATATATATATATCGTTTTTGGATTTGGTTTGCAAGATTCTTTATATGAGTTCGTGTGTTGAAGCATATTCTGTTGTGTCTGGGGAGAGTCATTCTCTTTTAGTGCCTTATTATTTAACAA
The DNA here is from genome assembly GCF_006345805.1 of Octopus sinensis. NCBI lineage: Eukaryota > Metazoa > Mollusca > Cephalopoda > Octopoda > Octopodidae > Octopus > Octopus sinensis. The sequence goes on from NC_043011.1 coordinate 315,353, forward strand.
ACTCACCGGTAAAATTCCCACTTATTTCTTATTTTTATTTTCTAAAATTTTCGTTGCGTCTTGCAACCTTCACGCATTCCATCATGACTTTCTTTATACATAGAGTTGTTTTTGTTGTTCTTGCATACATATTCAAAATAGAGTGAAAAGACTACAGAAGACTTGTGTTACATGGTTAAAGAATATATTTAAATCGTTATCTTAGAAAAAATTTATGAAATTTTGTGTATAGTAACGTTATTTTTGGAGAAATAACCGGTTTTATATATTTTCTTTTCATATTTCTCAAATTTCTTTACCGATATTGTGTCATCTCTTCGCTATGATGTGAAGTAGAAGAGTTCCTAACAGGGGGAGATAATTAGGGATTGTTTCGGTATAAGGGAGATAATCAAAAATGTGGTAATGATTAGGTTTCATTAATTTATCCTGATTTGGTTTAGAAAGTTCTGCTTTATATTTTTCAATGAGGTAAGTTTCCTTATTTAAAAATGCTAGAAATGGTTAAGTTTAGGCTTATATTTTTCAATGAAGTAGGTTTTCTTTATTTAATCTAACTTGTATTTGTGTTCGAAAAGCAACTGCTACCACAATTTGTAATCTTTTCATTTTATCAAGAAAGAAAGAAAGAAAGAAAGAAAGAAACCTTCTTGAGAAAGTAACCAAATGTTGAAATATGTTTTAATATTGTAATGAAGTAAATGTGTTGAAGAGATGCAAAATAAACTTAATAAGAAACTGATGTGTTCAACTGGAATAACTGGAATAACGGTATTTAATAGTGAACAGAGAGGCCATCGCGACTGTACGCATCTGGTATGTTAAAGACATTAGCACTCAGATGTGTCGAATGTATTTGTCGTTGTGCTGTGGCCTTCGGTGACACGTGTTCATATTCTGTAGACATTTACATAAATACATGCTAACATACCTACACACACACACACACACGTATACATATGTATATAAATGCATATATATACATATATATACATATGTATATATAATGTATATATATGTATATATAATAATATGTATCTATATATGACGCTTAAACAGAACCTGAAAGATTGCTTCTGAGATACATGGCGTATTTTATAAATATGTCTGATCAAGTATTATAGTAGCGTGAAACTATTAGTAGCTCTTTCAGTTGCGTATTTAAATTGGTATTTATCTTTCCCTGGATGGAAGACATTTTTTGTTGATTCTACCTCCACTGGGTCTACAAACTACACACACACACACACACACACATACAGACACAAATGATTCCCGCCTCCGCCGTGAATAGGAATTAATCTTCTCTTCACTCCTTTGTGCCACATGGGCTCAATTCCACCCCCTCTTCATCTGACACCCCTCCTCTCCTCTCTTCATCTCACACATACTTCCTCCCTTCATTCCGACACGCCTTCACCCTTCATAGATGCCCCTTCCATCCACCCCACCCCTACACATCCCAATCACACCACCACACCATACCCCTACACATCCCACCCCCCTATACCCCACCCCTACTTCCACATTCTCACCCTAAATCCACACCCCACCCTCACATCCCCACACCCCAACACTGTCACACCAAACACATAATGCCACACCACACCACACCACACCACCACACCACATCACACTACACCGCACACACTAGCACTGACCACTTCCCAGCATCCACAAACCCACACGTTACAGACGCACACACCCACACTTCAAAGTCACCGCCCCTATCCACACGCACACACTAACTCTCATAGACACACGCACGAGCACCTTTGTTTTGGGATCACCAATACTTTATTATCTCCCTTTCTTCCTATCTCTCCTGTTTAACTACCTTCGTCCGGGCAGTTGCCATGATAGACCACTGGCTCCTATTTGTTGCTTATACACCTGTCTGCGTCTTTTTTCCTGTAAATTTCAACTATATATATATATATATATATATATATATATATATGAGTGTATATGTACATACATGCTTGTGTGTATGAATGTATGTGTGAATGTATGTATGTATGTATGTATGTATGTATCTATCTATCTATCTATCTATCTATCTACGTGAATTTATGTTGATTCACCAGAAGTGTTAAATTATAGGGATATATATATATGTATGTATGTATTTATGTGTGTGTGTGTGTGTTCTTTTATTCTTTCTTTTGTTTCAGTCATTTCACTGCTGCAATGCGGGAGCACCACCTTTGGTCGAACAAATCGACCCCAGTACTAGAGACAAGCACAGACACACACACACACACACATATATATATACGACGGGATTCTTTCATTTTCCGTCAACTAAATCCACTTACGAGTCTCTGGTCGGCCCGAGGACATAAGAGAAGACTCTTACTCAAGGTGCCACGCAGTAGGACTGAACCCGGAAGCTTCATACCACACAGCCCCTCCTATATGTGTGTATAAAACAATGTTATAATCGTTTAAATGTCTACCAGAGCATGACTGGTCCTGTTTTATCGATTTAGAAAAAGAAGATTAAAGAAAAAAAAGAACCAAATGCGTCTGTTTGAAGAAAGGATATAAGTGACGAAACTAAATCCCATAATAATTAACCATACTTCACTCCCTCCACCACCCTCCCCTAACCCCTGATCAATATAATGTTAAAAGTATTGATTTCTAAATGAGGCTTAATGCTTCGAATATTGAAAGGAAATTGCAATCGTTTTATTTACCGTTACGATTGGTTCTCTGTTGTAATATTAATTTCAAATTTTGGCACAAGGCCAGCAATTTTGAAGGAAGGTGGGCTGAGTATATTACTTTGACCCCAGTACTTGGCTGTACTTATTTTATCGATCCCGAAGGATGAAATGCAAAGTCAACCTCGGTGGAGCTCAGTACGTGAAGACGGACGAAATGCTGGGTGTGCTAACAATTCTGACAGCTCACCGCCTTAATAATAATGATGATGATAATAATAATAATAATAATAATAATAATAATAATAATAATAATAATAATAATAATAATAATAGATGCAGTACCAGGCAGTGGCTCTCATGGCTTCTGATCTTAATTGATTGGAAGTGTTATCATGTACATTGTTTTGTCTTGGTATAAAAGATGGGCTACAGCAAATATTCTGCTCAATACCACAGATTTGCTTGTCAGTTGTTTGACCTTAACCAGTTGAGCATGTCCCTTAGTGGCTGACGATATGTGCATCTCTGATCACGAGCAGAAGTAGTGGGGGAGCATCATAGCCATGTGTTGAGAGGGATCTTTGGGGTTTGAATAATTCACCTCTGGAAACACGGGTGGTTCTTTCAACATCCTTAAACAATCCTTATTCAGGGACCTTTTGAGCGGGATGGGCTACTCAACCTGAAGAAAATTCTAACTGGGCCCCACCTGCAAGGTCATATGCTGTTTATCTTGATATGAGATCACCATGTCGCGCACATATGGTTGTGATGCATGTGCCTGGTGTACCTTTATCAGACGGGTAGTCATGATGGGTATATTGGGCTTCGTATATTTTACCCCAGTGTCACTTTGATGGCATGCACTGCTCTCTCACTCAATAATAATAATAATAATAATAAATAATAATAATAATATTTCTTATAGTTTCAATAATAATAATAAAGGGAAAATAACATGCGGTGCATGGTGAGGCTGTCAAAATAAAAACAGACGAAGATTACAAAATCTCAGTTTATGAGAAACATAAGTTTTCATGGAAACTCTAATGAACAGAGTAAATGAGGTTGGACCTTTAAGGGAAGGTCTTCGCTCGGAAGTGGTTCAGCACAAATACACACACACCTCAGGTATGATTCTAAGACAGCGTAAGTATATAATAGAGTAAGAAGACTGAACTAGACACGTGAAGAGAACAGGGTAGTGATGCATTGCTACTTGGAAACGTACGGGGTTACAGGAAACGTACGTTAGCACTTTGGGTAGAGTAAAGAGGATGTTTGAAGCAACAGAGCAAAGACAGTGAACCAGACTAATGCTATTAGGAGAAATAGGTGGATGACAGAATTGGAGGGAAAGAAATGACAAGAGAAATGAAAACGAGGGAGCAGAAAGTAGAAGAGTCGAACAACATATGTGATACAGTTCAAACAAAAGAAGAGGCTAGAAGCACTACGAACAGAGAAGGGGAAGTTGATACCAGCGAATTAAGTGAGGAAGATCAGAAGATTTTAGAGGAGTTGCAGGAAGAAAAATATTACCGGTATTAAAAGATGTCAATAGAAGGAAGTTACTAGACTCTGTTATCAATAGGATAGATACTAAAAATATAGGTGACACTAACTTATTGATCTATGCAGGAGGGTTAGTAGTTACTGGAAGATTAGGTATTCTGCAAAGAAAAAATAGGAAGGAGCAAATGTGGGGGAAGGAGATTAGAAAATAAAGGGAAAACTTTAAGACAAGATCTGAGTAAAATAAAAACCCAGAAACACAAAAGTTAAATCTCTTGAGAAAAAGTATTTAATTAAAGAGAAAGGATTTGGGAAAGTCATTGAAGGGGTGAAACAACGTATCATAGCAATATCAAGTAAGCATTCCAGATATCAGAAAATAACAGAGAAGTATCAACAGAACAGATTGCTTGAGACAGATCAGAGGAGATTTTATAACCAAATAAATAGTGTAGAAGGAAGTACTAAAGGTTAGAAGCCTAATGCAGAAGAAGCTAGAAAGTTCTGGAGTAATATTTGGGATAAACCAGGTAATCATAATGGAGATGCAGCATGGTTAAAGAAAGTGAGGGAAGAACTAGTGAGTGAGAAGCAACCAGATCTAAGACTAACTTATGCATTAATAAGTAAAATGTTATGGAAAATGCCGAATTGGAAAGGCCCAATACCAGATTTAGTTCAAAGGTACTTGTTAGAGAAATTTAGAAGCTTACATGGGAGGCTGAGGGAACAACTTCAAGATTGCCTTAATGGAGGAATGATATCAGATTGGATGACTAGAGGGAAAATAGTAGTCCTTATGAAAGACAAAACAAGTGCAATAAAGCACGTAGTTATAGACTAATCACTTGCTTACCATTGGAGTGGAAATTGCTCTCAGAAAGTATTTACGTGCAACCTGACAGCCTTAATTTACTACCAGAAGAACAGATAAGTTGTAGAACGAAGGATAGAGGAACACACGATCTATATTACATAGACAAAGCAGCTCTAAAAGAAGTGAAATCTAGAAGGAAAAGTTTAACAATAGATAAGAAAGCCTATGACATGATTGCACCCCATGGATAAGTAAATGTTTGAGTATGTTCAGTATAGCAGACAACATAAGAGAATTAATAAGGTATAGCATGAAGAAATGGAAAGCGGATCTCTTCTCAGGTGACACACTTTTAAGCAAAGTTAATATCAAGACAGGAATTTTCCAAGAAGTCTCGTTGTATCCTTCAAAATTTGCTTTTACATTTAATCCTCCTCAGGTTAGCGTAAGAAAGAAGAAGGCAGCATATCCGTTTAGAGATAATAGAGGAACAATTAACCATTTGCCCTACATGGATGATCAGAAGTGTTTTAGTAAGAAAAGTAAAAAGATAGATTACTTAATACAGACTGCAAGACTTTTCAGCAAAGATATAGGCATGGAATTTGGCAGAGATAAGTGCGCAATATTAGTCATAAAAAGGGACAAGGTGTCAGCAGTGAAGCAATCCAGTGAAGGAACCCATTGAAAGAAGGAGTTATAAGTATCTAGGAGTATTAGAATATGAGAGAGCACCAATTGCAGAAATGAAAACGAAAATTGAGAAGGAGTACATCAGAAGGGTGAGGAAGCAAATGAAGTCAAAGCTAAATGGTCCGAATCTAGGGAAGGCTGTAAATACTTGGGCACTATCATTACTTAGATACTCAGCAGCTTTTGTAGATTGGACAAAAACTAAATTAGAGACAGAAGAACTAGGAAGGAATTCAATATGAATGGAGGACTCCACCCAAGGACAGGAGTAGCAAGATTATACCTACCTATAAAGTAAGGTGGGAGAGGTTTAATATCAGTAGAAGACGGCATGGAGTTAGCTACAACAGATATAGCCTCCTGTGTAGGTAATGGTAGAGAAAGTTTATTAAGAGCTGCTAGAGTAACAGTAGGACATAGAGAAACCCAAAAGCCAAATGAAGTTAAAAACCAAAAAAAAAAAAAAGAAAATAAATATCTGACTGGCAAAAGATTCCCAAAGGTAGTTGCTGGAAATTGTAAAAGGGAGACATGATTATAGTTGCAGAAAGGAAGGCTGACAAGGGAGACAGCAAGTTTGTTAGTAGCAACATAGGATCAAGCATTGAAGACTAATTGGATAAAAGCCAAGAAAGTTAAAAACCGGGTAAATATCCAATGTAGGTTATGTAAATCAAAAGCGGTGTTACTCATGTAGTAAGTGAATGTAGCATGCTGGCTCGGAAAGAAACAAGAAAAGAGGTGACGATCTGCGGAGAGCAATGCATTGGGAGTTATGTAGAAAGCTAGGATTTGACCAATAAAGGATACGAACACAAAAACCAGTAAAGTACTAGAAAGTAAGAAATATAAGATGTTGTGGGACTTTAACATTCAGACTGACAGCGTAATAGAAGCTAGAAGGCCCTAGTTGGTAAATAGTAGACAAAGAGAATAGAAAGTGCCAGATGATTGACTTTACTGTCCCAAATGATGAAAAAATCAATATGAGAGATATAAAAAAAATGGCAAAGTACCAGGACCTAGATATTGCATTACAGAGACTATGGAAAGTGCAGGTAAAATGTATCCCAGTAGTTATAGGTGCATTGGGAACTATCCCTAAAGATCTGAACCGATGGATAAAGGAAACAGGCAGAAAACCCAGTTTAGTACAGCTGCATAAATCAGTGTTATTAGGGGCAGCTGTGATATTTAGGAGGGTTCTTGGCATCTAAGGCCACGTATTGTAGCTCGATGTTAGGCATTTTTCTTTCCCAACAGTTTAATCTGTTGAGTGTATATAAAATCATAATAATAACTATTCTTTCTATTTTTTTAGTTTTTTTAAAGCAATTTCGAATTACATCGACCTCAGTGCCAGACTAGTACTTTATCTCATTACCCCAGAAGGATGAAATGGCAATTTGACAGCGGTGTGAGTTGAACTCAACACATACATTAACGGAAGAAATACCTCAAGCCTTTTTCCGACGCTCTAACCTTTATATTTACCGCCCTGATAATAATAATAATGATAATAATAATAATAATAATAATAATAATAATAATAATAATAATAATAATAATAATAACAACAACAACAATAATAATTGGGATGGGGAAAACAAGAAATCAAAACAAACCCACAAATATAACAACAGCAAAACAGAACACAAAGAAATAACTGTGAAACCGCTGGACAATAGAAATACCAAGGTTTTGACAAGCCCAGCTTTTTATCAAAATTTCCTTGTTTATGTTCCTACCAGACACCGATCAGAACCATTAATCTCAGCTTAGGTATTGTTCAGAATCATAACAGTGAAAGGGATCATCATAGCAGCGCCTCTTCGTAAGAGCGTGTCTTGTTTTGTCTAACATCGTGATTTTGTTGACGATGTGTTGGTGCTATGTGGTGATATGTGCAGTTAAGGTTCCATTCAAAATGTTTTCACCGACAAATGGAGATTATTTTTATGCCATTGTGTTAGAAGGACTCTCCAAGAATGCTATTATTAATTGATAATGCTTTTATAACATATCATTGAACCCTCTTTTTTGCTTTCGCAGGTTTCTTTTATTATATATATGTGTGTGTGTGTGTATTTATTTATATATATTTATCTATATATATATATATATAATATATATATATATATATATATATATATATATATAATATATATATATTATATATATATATATATATATATATATATATATATATATATATACATATTTATTCATTTATATATGTATATATATATACATGCCTACACGCACACACACCTCTACGTTCAGTTTATTTACTTAGTCGTACGGGCAGACTTAACAGTTGTATTAATTACGAGCATGTGTGCGGATCAACTGCAAAAAACGAGGGTGTTATCAATAATAATAATAATAATAATAAAATAATAATAATAATAATAATAATAATAATAATAACAACAATGATAATGATCCTTTCTATTACAGGCACAAGGCCAGCAATTGCCTGGGAGTGGGTAAGTCGATTACATCGACCCAAGTATTAACTGGTACTTATTTTATCGATCCAGAGAAGATGAAACGCAAAGACAACCTCGGTGGAATTTGAACTGAGAATGTGAAGACAGATAATATGCCAGAAAGTACATCTCCCAGCGCCCTAACGATTCTGCCAGCTCTTCGCTTCTTTCCCGAACGACCGGCACAAAGGATTTGATTCTAGCGATCAAATGCATGCGCCACATATTGTGGCTCACTCTCGCTCCATGGTCACTCAGATCGATGACCATGGAATTGCACCTAGAAAGTGACCCTCCCAGGCACAAGTCCGGGCAAGGTTGTTTGTGGAAGGCCAGCAGTCGCCCATGCATAACAACCTCCTCTCTCCACATCGCTGATGTTATCCAAGGGAAAGGCAAAGGGGCCGATACAGCTCGGCACGAGCTGAGTCAACTGGAGCAACATGAAATAAAGTGTTTTGCTCACGAACACAGCATGCAGCCACGTCCGGAAATCAAACTCACAACCTCACGATCGACGCTCCAGCCACTGAGCCATGCGCCTTCAGTACAGTATATATATATATATATATTACAAGTAGAAAGATAAATTTTATTCAACGCGTTGATACTGAACAGTATATAGTTAAAGGATAAAATCTTTTTTTTTTCTTAACGCAGAAAAGGATTTTATCCTTTTTACTGTTCAGTATCAACGCGTTGAATAAAATTTCAACGCTTACAATACATTTCAACGCTTCGAAAACAAAAATGTTTGCTTACATACGACGTAATACACACACACACACACACACACACACCACACACACACACACAAAGATATATACATATTGACAGATATTTTGTTGGATGTCCGTTGACTACTCAGGAGTTGCTCCATCCTTTGACGGGTCTTATTTCTCATTCAGCAGGGTGTCCATAACACCCTCCTCACCAAGCAAGCCGGGTGATGTTGCCAGTTTAGTCACCGATGACCCAACCATGCGACAGGTTGTACAGGATTTCATGTTACCAGCAGCACTGAAGAGCAACCTGATTTCTTGATACAGAAATACACCTGCAAATTGAGAGGGCAGCAAAAGCATTTGGTGGCTTGGAGTCGCGTTTGGTGCCAGCGCCATATAAATGAGAATACAAAGCTGGCTCTTTACAAATCATTTGTCTTACCATCCCTGCTGTATTCTTGTGAAACATGGACTTGATATGAAAGGTATTTTAAATTGTTAGAACAATTCCACCAAAAATGCGTTCATCGCATTTTAAACATTAAATGGAGTTATTTTACTCCAAACAGACGTCCTTGCATCTGCAGGTATCACCCCAATTAAAGCTATGATTTTGAGAAGCCAAATGAGATGTGTGGCCATATTGTTCGAAGGGCCGATGAACGCATGCCCAAACAGCTGTTTTATGGTGAACTTGCAGAGGGGAAACGCTATCGGCGTAAACCGAAAAAAAGAAAAATGGTTTAAAGACGGCGTAAGGACTACTATGAACTCACTTGGAATGGGTTCAGAGGACATAGAAACTCTTGCTTCGGATCGAGCTGGATAGTTAACCAAAGTGAGGAGTGGAGTGAAAGTGTTTGAAAAACCCATGATAAGCCATGCAAAACTCAAGAGAGATTCAAAGAAGAATGTTACGATCGTGAAGGTGAATCGCAATGACCTTTTTTGTGACAGACCATGCCCTTCTTTTGCTGGGCTCAAATCTCATCTGCGAATCCATGGAAAACGAACCTCCACCAACTATTCTACCTATATGTCTGTGCACATCTTTAAATGCAGTGTATGTCATAAGGTTTGCAAATCCAACGGAGGCCTCAAAAGACATTTTAAGATCCCCAAAGATCAGAACTTATCTGCAGCTCTTGGTGGTCCAAATTGGATGTGCAACCTATGTAGGTGTCTTTTCAGAAGATTGCTTCGGGTTCTGTTCAAACCCCGCCGAAGCCAGCATTCCTGTGCATCCTTTCGAGGTCAATGATGAAGCAAAGTGAATTACTGGGAGTCGATGTAATCGACTTGCATCCTCTCCCCGAAAGTGCTGGCCTTCAGGAGACAGATTGATTATTTACTCGACGTAAATCTTCCAATTCCTCCTCTTTCGCCCTCTTCATTATCATTATCACATAAAGAAAGGCGGTGAGCTGGCAGAATGGTTGAAATGTCAGGTAGAATGGTTGGCGGTATTTTGTCCGTCTTTATGTTCTGAGTTTAAATTCCGCCGAAGTCGACATTGCCTTTCATCTTTTCTAGGTCGATAAATTAAGTACCAATGGAACACTGGGGTCGATGTCAACTACTTGGCACCCCACCCCACCCCATCACAATTTCAGGCCTTGTGCCTTCAGTAGAAAGGATTATTATCATATAAAGAAGACGAAGAAGAAGAAGAAGAAGAAGAAGAAGAAGAAGAAGAAGAAGAAGAAGAAGAAGAAGAAGAAGAAGAAGAAGAAGAAGAAGAAGAAGAAGAAGAGAAAGTATAGCTTGTCCAACAGAAAAGGAAAGAAAAAGTAAGAAGTAGTAAATAAATATAAAAAATAAAACAACAGTTGTAGTCAATACAGTCAGGTTTCGACCTTAATATATACACACGCCTAAAATACATACTTAGCCATGACACTATATATACATACGTCCATATATGTGTGTGTGTATGTATATATATCTTTTACTTTTCTTTTATATATATAACAGTTTGTGATATATAAATGTTTGTTTATCCATGTATATGTTTGTTTATGTATGTATATATGTATATGTGTGTGTCTATTTATATAAAGCAATTCGAAATAACATCAACACTATATATTGAAACGGCAGACAAGTTGTCGTCTGCCACTGTAGACGGTCAAATAGCTTTTATTGTAACTCAATGTTTTGATTTGACGAACAGACAGACTGATGAAATGTTTGGCCGCCAACGATCGATGTAAACCATCACAACACAACTACAATCATAACACTATCTACTGACATCACAGCCTGACATTTCCACCATTGCCACCACCGCAATCAGCCAGCGGCCGACTCTCTACGTGGTCACCCTGTTTGCTAGAAAGAGTAGGCATGACCCCGCTCGTCTCGTCTCGCACCTTATTGTTTTAAAAAGGTAAGAAGAAACTGACAGATTTAATTGTTTGCTTAAGAAGATCGCTTCGCAGGCATGTAGTACTGGGTTCAGTTCCACTGAGTGGTACCTTGGGCAAGTATCTTGTTTATTGTCCCAGACTGACCAATGACTTGCGAGTGAATTTGATTCACGGAAACTGCGAGGACCCCTCATGTGTGTGTGTGTGTGTGTGTGTGTGTGTGTGTGTGTGTGTGTGTGTATCTTTGCTCTTAAGGCAGCTGGATTTGGGTCGATCTTGGGTTAAACAATAGCAACAGTAAATAAGGGTCTCTAACTTGAACTCTGTATAACGAATCATTAAGAAAGAAATGACATCGACCCGAATGTATGACTGGTATTTATTTTATCGACCAGCAAAAATGATGGAAAGCCGATCTTAAACGCCGAACGTTGATGAATGTAACAACATAACAAAACATTTGTTTGGTGCTCCATCGGTTCTGGCATCAAATTTATTGTTTAATTACAGCGATGACTTCTAACAATCACTCATATATTTGTGATTGGGTGCTGGGTAGGCTCAGCTCACTCGATTTTGCATTCAGCAAATGACAGACGCTTATTTCATTTACATTGGTGCGATTTGAACTGAGAACGCAAAGTAACGTGGATGTATATATTACAAGACATTTCACCTGCCACCCTGCCGACTTTGCCACTCGCCACTCACCACCAATACTCATTACGATCACCACTCGCAGTCCATGCTTATCATTACCATCATCAGTGGCGGTGGTGGAGATGGTGACGGCAGTGGAGATGGTAATGAATCTGCAGACCGTAACAAATGACAAAAACAATCTCCCCTTACAACATTAGTATGCGATGGTGGAAGGAGATTATTGAAAATATGAGAACATTTTAACAAATCAGTTATTAATTGCTATACACTTCCTCGACAACTCACGCTGCATTTTACAGGCATTGTAGTCTATGTTAGTGAGATAAGTACTATATTAATTATTGCCGAAGCAATTATATGAATATATAAACAAATATACAACAATTATATAACAAGTATCTATAATATGACGAAGATCTAAGGGTTTTAACTTAAAGCCAAGATAATGATGTCACATCAGTCAAAGTAATGTCATTACATTACTATTATTTCTGTAAAGGATAAGCCGTGCATTGCTTATAATATGTTCCACAATAAACATTTACCTGGGCAACACATCCAGTCTGGGTATAGAGCAGTGGAAGCGATAACATTTGCCAGGGAGAAAATTACACAAACAAGCGTTGTACATATGTTACGCAGAGTAATTTCAAATTAAGAAAAAATATATATAAAATGGCAAGAAAAACAGCCACAAATATTGTAAAAATCTAAAACACACAGAGATTATTTAGTGTTAATTTTGAAATAAAAGATGTTGGGGCTTAAACATTCAAGATGTGAATAACAGCCATTATTTAAGGTTATAAAGTACAGCCATATTGTTGCCATATTTTTCCATGTATCGCTCGATCAGGTTGAAAGTAACCATTTTAATACGTTCGTCATATGTATGTATAATTATATACGTATGTATGCATAGGAATATACAAACATACATACATATATAGATGTAGATATAGATAAACTTACCAATTCGTGCCCACCTACCTATATATATATATATATATATATATATATTAGGTGCGCGCGCGCGTATGTGCCTATGTATATCTCTATATATATATATGTCTTATATATGTTCATATATGCATATATATATATATGTGTGTGTGCATATATATATACATACATATATACATACATACACACATTTATATATATATATATACACACACACACACACACATACATATACATACACATTCATGCTTACACACGCATGATACATTTGTGATTAGAGATATGAACGTAATTAACATGTGTATGTATGTGTGTGTGTATATATATATATATATATATATATATATATATATATCTGAGCACGTATACACGCACACATATATTTCTATCTAACAGTTTATCTATCCATCTGTATATTTAAAATGTGTGTGTGTGTATGCAAATATCAGCATATTTTCTTATGTATGCAAATATAGTTTTACCTTAGTATGTTCTCCATTATTTAGTGAAAGTCGTCAGCGTTTGTATCATGTGTGCGTTTATGTTTCTGTGCATGTGTGTATATGTTTGTATGTTTGAATATACAAATGTGTGTGGGTGTGTTTGTACGTAAGCATCTGAACTGAAATGGTGTTTCTCTTAACACTCCAGCATGTAATTAAAATACGTCAATAGATTTTATTATAAACACATGGAGATATTATGTAACCGTTTAAAAGTTCGGAAATACAGAAATATATATGTTACGTTGCGTTGATTAGGTGTGAAGCGGGCTAAGTCGCACGTTTCGGGCAATTGCTTTTCTTCAGTGAAAGGGATAGCTAGATAACTAGATAGATAGGCAGACAGATAGAGAAAGACGGATAGAGATAGATAGATAGATAAGAGAGAGAGAGAGAGAGAGAGAGAGAGTGTGTGTGTGTGTATGTGTGTATAAAAGACAATACTATAACCAAAGAAAGCCCACCACATTACATTTTTCACAGCTTTCTTTTCCCCATCGCTTTTATACGAGTACATTATTAACTCGTGTACTCTACTCCTGTTCTTTCTCACTCGAAAGACGAGTCTCGGATTTTCCCTTCTTCACAGCAAATCACTTCACTGGATTTTTTTCGACAAACCTTCAGGATTAACTTTTGCCCACAGAGACTCCACCATTCGCTTCTTTAACTTCCCGCTTTGACCTTCTGCACAAATACATAGTTGTCTTAAAATGCCGCCCGGTTAAACATCCCCGGTTGGTTATTCGGTGTCTTTTGTCGTGTCAGCTTTATTATAGTCCTTCAGCCTAGACCTCCGCTCTTATGATAATTTCCTTTCTCCTTACTGTTAATTCCTGGAGCCCTGAAAGTTGTGCTGAGTTATGTCCTTCCGCTTCTGACAAAGCTTTACAACGTCCACTGTTGACGATGAGCTTCGTAATCGGGGAATGAAACGGTTTTAGTTCTCGTCCGCGTTTCTTTTCACCTGGATGGTCATGCCTCAGAAAAAGAAGCATGAATATCGCAACAACTTATTTCTGAATTTCCTTAGAAATTGTTGGTTTGATCTGCTAAAAATTACAATCAAGTCTCCGTCTAATCACACCCTGCCATCTTAAGAACAGAAGGACATTGCCATATGTAGTACAAGATAGACTAGGTACGAAAAGACAGGATGGTCATGGTTGGATTACCTTTGATCAATGGTCTGCTCGATCAAGACCATCGTAGGATTAAATAGCAAGTGTATTTTTTTCTATTCTGGTATCACCGAAAACTGAGTCTTCGGAGCCAAGTCAATCCACGCCCGTGACATTAAAGTGTTTGGATCCTCCAATCCAGGCTCTCCATTAAACTACGGTTTTATCTTTGATCGTAAATAAGACAAATTTTCTATACTGGCACAATTTAGAAGCGGGACACTGCAAGTGAAAGTCGTTAACTGTAAAGCGAGCTATTTCTCTAGAACTAGTAGATACAAAAGCAATTCCTTACCAACATCAATTTCCTTTTTAGGTTCACCTTAAGGCGATGCTGAAGCATCTGGAAGCAGAGCTGTGTATGTCATCATCATCATTGTTCGACCGTGGTCGAGACAATGGAATTTACCATGTTGCGCCAGACTTCACGGTCCATCATAGCATTACGGAGGTCCTGTTGCTAGATGCCTGTATCCCTGGAGATTACATCAGGGTAGGAGAGTGTGCGCCCTCTGGTGTTGCGAGTAGATGGCTTCCAGAGGAGAAGAGTAGAAATTACTTCTTTTTCAGCTCTACAACAATGTCCAGCAAACTGGACTCTCCTACCTTTCACAGAGATGACACAGGTGGTAATTTCCCATATATTTGCATTTTAGTTGGATGGCGCCTCCACGAGAGATTTTGAGCTCTCATAAGGAGGCGAGTGTAGGTTCCATCCAACCGCCTCTCAAGCTTCTTTGATAACGTCCAGGTTTCTGAGCCATATAGTAGAATTGGTTCGACTGTGGCTTTGAATATTTCAAGTTTGAAGTCTCTACTTAGATTTGATGACCAGATCTTATGCATGTCATTACAGGCTGACCAGGCCATACCCTTTCTAGTGAGAAAGTCTTTCCCAGATGATGATATGTATGACCCAACATATTTGTAATCAGAAACCATATTTAAGGGCGCATTGTTGAGAGTATGGATGATGCAATCACTGTTGGACAGGCACTTGTTTATGTATTCAGTTTTGGCCTCATTGAGGTAAAGACCTACACAATTTGAGGATTGTTCAAGAGATTGTAAAAGAGACTGGGCATTGGAGAGAGAATCACTGATAAGAGCGATGTCGTCAGCAAAGTCAGTGTCTGTCAAGTACTCAGCTGGGTGTCTGGAACTTCTTTCAAAGCCCTTGCCAGAGATGGTATCAACTGACATACGTAGCACATAATCAACAACAATGATGAAAAGAAATGGGGCGAGTGTGTCTCCCTGCAGTATTCCGGCCTCGATCGAGAAAGATGATGTTTCTCCATCAGGGGTTAAGATGGTTGAAGACGTATCTGTGTAGAGGACCTTGATGGCAGAAATAATTTTGTCTGGTATCCCATAGAGCTTAAGGATTTCAAACATCTTGTACCTATCTACAGAATCGAACGCTTTAGAAAAGTCTACAAATACCATTGCAAGATCGCGATAAATGCTTTTGATTCTTCAATAAGTCTGCGCAGGCATAGTATCTGGCTCAGCGTTGAGCGCCCATGTCTGAATCCATTTTGGTTCTTTCGGAGCAAAGGTTCAACAAAAAAGGACAAGACGATTTAGGATCAGTTTGTTGTACAGTTTTGCAGCAATTGACATTAGAGATATGCCCCTGTAGTTGGTGACGAGGGACAAATCGCCTTTTTTGGGTATTGGAATGATTTGAGATTGGTGCCAAATCTTTGGAGCGACAAAGGTGGAAAGTTTGTGGTTGCAGAGGTTAAGCAAAAGTGTGTGAAATCTATCATCCTTCCAAATCACAGCCGGAATGTTGTCGGGACCAAATGCTTTCGAGGCTTTTAGTTGCTTGGTGGCTGCTGTTAGTTCAAATATGGTAAAAGGGGGGTGTTGATGTCCAGCGTGTCTGATATAGGCACACTTGGGAGAGTGGGGTTATCAGGGATTTTGGCATTCTTCCCAAGGAGGTTTTTAAAATGGGTTGACCAATTTTCTAAACGCTTCTTAGCTGATCCCCTTTAATTCTAATTGATGACCAGAATTTTTGCCTGATAGGTCTTTGATGGATTTCCAGGCGAGATGGTGTTTTTTAATAATGTGCTCTTTCGATAGTTTACTAATTTGCCATTGATAAATTCGACCTCGGCGTTCAAGTAAGCCTCATCAAGATTCTCCTGGCAGCTATGAGTTGGATCTTCAGTGACTGGGATGGAGAACGGTGGTAAGCTAGTGATATAGACTTTAGATGGTTTCTGGCTTCGATGACATTTGGGGAATTAGAAGGTTTGCTCTGGCCCCTACTCTTCCTTTTGGGAAGAGTAGCCAGTGCAACTTCCTCTGTTGATTTGATGAGGCTGCTGTATACTTCCTCAATGTTCTCAGCATCTATTTCAGAAGTAGACAGAGATTGAAATTTGTTATAGACCTCAATAGTAAATTGTTTGGACATATCGGGGTTAGATAAGACTTCCTCCCAGTCGATCATTTTGATCGGGTGAGGCTTAGTTTTTTTGGATGAGCGAAGACTAAGCTTAACGGTAGCTGATACAATTCTGTGGTCAGAGCCGACAGAACTAAAGGAAGAGTAGGATCTCGAGCCCTTAAACACTATTGCGCCATTTCTTTCGAAAGATGAGGTAGTCAATTTGTGCCCTATCACCAAGTGGGGACTCAAATGTCCAAAGTTGACCTTTTGGTTCATAAAAGAATTGTTGGAGGTGTAGAGATTAAATTCCTCAAGAAGTCTTTGAGCATTTCTCCGTTCCGATGGTTTTAGAGTTGAAAGTAAACTTGGTCTCATCGGTCCTAGTCTAGCATTCAGATCACCAGCTATAACCAGAAAATTATGGAGAGGTACTTGCTCAATGGTTGAACGAAGGGTTGTATAGAAATTTTCAATTTCGTCTGCCACAGACGAATTATGTGGGCTATACACACATACCAATGTTGTTTTTGGGTTTCCATCTATCTCAAGCACCATAATTCTTGGTGAGATTGACTCTATACTCAAGAGAGTATCACTAGCCTTTGATGAAAGTAGAAATCCGATACCTCCAACTGTTGAATTAACAGTATTCTCTGATGCTGAGGAGGTTACAAGTTGATAAGGACCGACTTGATGGTATTTGAGGATGTTGTCAGGGTGGTAAAATCGGTGTTCTTGGACAGCTATTATATCAATGCCATGTGATTCTGCATTTGCACCAAGTTCTTCTAGACGGCAAGAGAGCGAGGGTGCGGGCATTGAGGGTGCTGAGATTATCGTATGATTTTTACAGCTGATGAGGTGTTTGTTTGGTGTTGTTTGGTTGGGGGCTGACTCTTCTCCATCAGTGATACCCGTCTGTTAAGATTGAGGGCATCACCGTCAATGGATGCCCTTGGAGGTGCAACATGATCAGAGACAGGACCCGCAAAAGCAGGGGCTGGACCTACATCCGCAGGTATACCATTAGGTCTGGTTCCCTGGGGAAGAGGAACCTGGTGCAGTTAATTGTAAATTCCATAGTCTTTTCAAATGGCTAATAATGTGTGCGCGCGCCACTACTACACACATTGGAAAGCATTGTACAACCAAGTACTAAAGAAGATCTTTCCTACTCCATGAAACAAAGCTGTTCCCGCTGGACGTCAACCCAGTACTTCTAAGCTACGGGCTGAGTGATTTATTGTAAGGTTATCTCCCTAGATAGATTGCCTTCACTACGGCTAAGGAGCCCTTTCTACCCCACTGACACAGGTTGTACTGTGTATGTGGCGCTGCTATTATTGTTTAGATCCAGAAAGAGAAACTGCTGGTCACCTCTGCTGGATAATGAAATATCAGTTAGTCTGGTAGAGTTTCGGTTGTTAAAAGCCATGTTGCATACAATTATGTGATACCCATATACAAACTATGCTGACTGGTCTGTTGAGAATCAAATATTTTGGCCATGGAATCGGATAATAACTTAGCGGTGACGGAGTACAACTTGATTAGTTTTCATCTGGTTTCTTCGACTGTTTATCATCCACCAATTTACATTTCATATTCTCATCAACAACCGTTTAAATTTACACTGAACCGCAAAAGATTTTTTAGGTGTCATTTTTATATGGAAATTCATTTCGGGGATGTAAGTGTAAATATTCCAAGGCATGCTGGTTTACGGCTGAGACCCAAATTGCGGCTAACCTTTTAACGAGATGCCAAAATGCAGCTGCGTTGAATGCCGTGGGTGTCAGTCGTAAACAGTTGTCATGGAAACTGAAATGCACGTGCATTTCGTGGAGGTTATGGGTATAAAAATCAACGCGACCCGCGTTCTTGGCATTTGTAATTTGGATGCATCAGGTATGACCCGATTGTCAGCAGTGCAGAGAGAACAAGTTATCGGCCAATTGCAAGCAGGGCAGCGTGCCCTGGTTGTTGCAAATGCTTCTAATGTCCATGTCAGCACCATCTATCGCCTGCAACAGCGACACAACAACACCAGCAGCACTGCAGACTGTGCCTTCAGAGGGCGCCCCCGGGTAACCACACCCAGGCAGGACCGCTTCATCCACCTGCAACACCTCCGTAATTGCTTCAGACTGGCCAGCGTGAGAGCTTCGCGAGACCATTGGCACTGGACAGCGACCCATCAGCGACGACACAGTACGACGTTGACTGGCCACCAACGTCGTCCTGCTCGAGGGCCTGTCTTCACCGCCCGCCACCATGAAGCACGACTACAGTGCGCTACACAGCGCCGACATTCGCAGCATCAACAATGGAGTCGTCTCTGGCGAGAGCTGGTACTGAGTTTCCACCTAGGGTGGCAGAGTGAGGGTGTGGTGAAGGAAGGGAAACGCTACAGAGACGCATGTGTCATGGAGCGAGACACGTGGGCTGGCCAAAGCATCATGGCTTAGGATGCTAAAGGCCTGAATCAGAGAATAGGGTCCCATGTGTTCCAAGATGTTGGTGCAAGCAGAGGGAATGACATCACATACGTTGACCAGATCGTGCCCTTCTTCGCGCGTCACCATAGCCATGTGTTCCAGCAGGACAATGTTCCCTCCCACACGGTTGGGTTCACCATGGACTTTCTGCGTCAGCACAACATCAGAACAGTGTCGTAGCCGGCTCTCAGCCCGGATTTGAAACCAATTGAACATTTGTGGGATGAAATCCAGAGACGGCTGAACCAGGGGGTCCCAAGGCCAACAACTCATGTGGAACTGAATGGAGCTTTTCTCAGGGTGTGGACACAGGTGCCAATGGCTTTTGTGAACCGTCTCATGCACTCCATGTACCGACGGTGTATGGCCGTTTTGAACACCCAAGGAGGGCATACATGGTATTGAACATCGCGCCCTACAATCTCGATGTGCTGGATCCGCCCACAACCAGAACACATGACAAAGACCCATAGACTGTGGCCAAAGTGCATCCAAGAAATTGACTTTATCAAAGTTATCAAGATTTATCTCTGACATAATGAAATCAAAACATATTTCACAGTCACACACGTCACGCGTTTCTTTTGTGGTTCGGTGGAAGTCTCAACTGCCTCAGCATTACACAATCACTCTTATACACATTTTCTAATGTAAAAACAAGGACAAGTATTTGAATGTTGTGTCGTTGGGAAGTCGAGAAGTCCTTATAACATAGAAAACACATAACAATAATTATATTTCAATATATTTTCATTGATATAGTATTTGCTTGATATTGCTACTAATTTTTCCACACAATTAACTGGAGAACATTTCTTAAATATAACAGCGGTGCATCAGCATGGCCGCAGCTCTGAGCTGAAACTATAGAAGTAGAAAAAAAGGATAAGAGAATCGTCTTGTTTTACTGTTTTTAGAATAGAATAGAAAAAAAAAAGTCTTAAAAAAGAGAGCTGTCCCGTCGTCATCGCAGCCGTGGCTACCCGCAGAAATAACAAATAAATGAATGACAATAATTTTGTTCTGGTGAAACACTCACAATGGCTCTTCTTCACCTGTTTTGTCAGTTAAACTGTCAACAGATATCGAAACCGCCATTTTGTGAAGTTTTGATTGATGATGTAAGGTAGCATCTGTGTATGCACGTGGGACGGGCGTGGGGGAAGGGTCCAAGTTAGCGTCTGCTTGTGTGTGTGTGTGTGTGTGTGTGTGTGTGTGTAAGTCACGAATGCGACAACGCCATCTAACGTAACAACCTCCACCGTGTTCGCCTCACTGACTTTTCATAATTAAACAATCCAGCAACAAAAGATTCGAACCACTGTTAACTATTTCAGCGCAATGTTCACAGGAAAACGTTGACAAATAATTATAAAACTCAACAACTCTTCCTGGGCCCCCAGTTTTAACCTCTTTCTCTTCTATTAAATCCCGTCTCTCTCGCTTTTCCCTCTCTCTTCCCACTCTCTCTTAGCGACGAAATATTTCCCTTTGTTGTTTTTCTTCCATTTCTATATTTTTTTCTTTGTCATTTGGAGATATTTCTATCGTACTTTTTTTTGTACTTCTTTTGTACTTTTGGTAAGATGATATTTTAAAGAAATGTTTTACCGACAAATATTTTTCTCAACGACATATCAAACCGACTTGCTATTTAAAACAAGCCACGTTTTAACCTACTTCCCTCCCCCTCTCTCTCTCTCCCTCTGTCTCTCTATCTATCTTTCTATCTATCATCTCTCTATCTATCTATCTATCTATCTGTGCCCCCACTCTCTCTCTCCTCTCTCTCTCTCTCTATCTATCTATCTAAGTATGTATGTATGTATGTATGTATGTATTTGTGTATGTATGTAGTATGTGTGTGTATCATGATTCTATATATTATTACCTGTCTGTTGTCTATCGATCTATCTGTCTATCTATCTATCTATTATCATCTATTATCTATCTATCTATCTATCATCTATCTATTATCTATCTATCTCTCTTCTATCTCTCTCTCTCTCTCTCTCTATATAATATATATATATATATATATATGTATATGTGTGTGTGTGTGTGTGTGTGCACTAATTTTTATATATATACACATATATATATATATATATTCGTACATGCACATATATAAAGGGCATGTAGTATGATTGTATGTTTGTACGTACGCATACACACACACATACACATATATATATACATTATATACACACGACCACCCTTTCACCTTCTCCCCGTCTCACAATGAACTCCCCCCTCAACGTCTCCCTCCCCCGACCCCAACCCATGTGTCCTCCCTCTCTCCTTCTCCTCCTTCTGTGTCCAATAACAGACCTGTTTAGCGATGCATTACCACTAAAGACCGGATCTGTAGAACTGCCAGTCCGCTTGGCTCATCAGAACGTAACCAAAGCGACTATAATTACGGCAATCTGTCTCATTAGGCTGGCGCGCTTTCATTTTTGCTTTTTTTTTTGTTTTTGTTTGCCTTCCAACGGGGAGACAACTCCTCGTCCTTCAAGCATCAACTTCCTTCGACGTGCTGCACCTTCTGAATATATAGTTACACACACCACAACACACACACACACACAAACACATATATGTGGTATGTATAAAACATATATGAATTATATAAACGTGTGGGATATATATACTATATATATATATATATATATATATATATATATATGTATGTATATATATGTAAAGAGAGAGAGAGAGAGAGAGAGAGAGAGAGAGGGAGAGAGAAATATAAACAAACATAGTGACAGGTAACCACAATGACACTTTAGCACACACACACGCACACTCCTTTCACACATAATTAGAGGTATACACATACATAGAACAGTGTGTTCCTGTACGCACGCTTACATAAAGACATGCGTTTGCTGCGGTGCACATTTATACGACAGAACTGCACGTGGACCTATAAAGGCAGACAAAATGGTGATAATAATGATAATCCTTTCTACTAAAGGCACAAGGTTTGAAGTGATGGGGGAGGGGACTAGTCGATCACATCGACCTCGTGATTCACTGGTACCGAACTTTTCCATCCCGAAAGGATGAAGGCAGTACAAGGTAGATTAGGCAGGATGGTCATGGCTGTACTGTTTTGATCAATGGTTTGCTCGATCAAGACAACCATCGGGTTAAATAACAAGAACAACTACAACTACAACAAAATAGTTCCCTGTATCTTGGAATCAATATTAAGGCGGTTGGCTGACAGAATCATTAAAATGTCGGCAGAGTCGACCTGGGCGGAATTTGAAACCAGAACGTAAATACGGACGAAAAACCGCTGAGCATTTTGCCCGACGTCCTACCGATTCTGCCAGCTCACCCGGCACAAACCCAGCAATTTTTGGGGAAAGTCCAAGTTGAATAAAACGACCCCAAAGTTCAACTGGGTTATGGACCTGGAAAGGATTAAAGGCAAAGTCAGACTCGATGGAATTAGATCTCAAAACGTAAAAACGGAAGAAATACCGCTAACCATTTTGGCTTCATGCTAATGATTACGTCAGCTTCACCATTGTCATCATCATCATCATCATCATCATATCATCATCATCATCATCATCATCATTATTATTATTATTATTATTATTATTATTATTATTTTGTCCAGAGGAACCCATGCTCTTGCTGCGATATCCCATAATTCCACATCACTTCCGTCAATAATACTACTGAGAAACGTATGAAGGCCACACGGCCATACCTTTCCAGATAAATTGTACCAGTGGGCAAAGCCAAAATGGTAGCCATTTTGTTGTAAAGTCCAAAACACGTTCACGGTGAACCACAAAGGCGAGACTGAGCTTCGTGCTTCCATGAAAGGTAGCAATCTCACAGAATCTAATTTCCACCAGTTTTATCAATCCGAACCACCGTACCGTCTGGGGAGACCCTTGGAATCACTAATATGCTCCCAAAATGGCATTAACATCCCGAAATGCATTTACATCTCTCTCTCTCTCTCTCTCTCTCTCTCTCTCTCTCTCTCTCTCATGTCAGTGTGTCTACAATCAATATGGTGGCCATTTGCAATCTATTGAGAAACACTTCCGTTGTAATCACCTCTCTTCTCCTCCCAAACATTTCTGCTCAATCGCTGTCTCTTTCTCCTTCCCTTTCTCTCTATCTTTCTCCTTCCGTTCCCTCCTCCAGTTAACAATTGACCCCTCTCTCTTTTTCTCTCTTTTTGTCTTTTATTAACTTGTGTTTTGTTTTTCGATGTTTTCTTTCTAACCATCGCTCAAACCTTTTTCTCTTTCAGTGCAAATTAACTCATTAAACAACGACCGTTATTACACCAATGACGACATCAACA
>NC_043011.1:343426-348426 GCF_006345805.1 Octopus sinensis
TTATTATTATTATTATATAGTATTATTATTATTATTATATTCCTTCCGACGCCGATGGACGTACGTGAATCAGCTCCGTGAATTTTGCACCAATTTCATTGGAATCTATGTTAGGTTTTGAATATTTTTAATATTTTTGTAGCCAAACCGACCGGCTTCTTGCGGAGCTCGTCGTTTGGGCGAATTTTGCCCCATTCGGGGTGAAATTACGTTTTAAATTTTGAACATTTGACATTTTTCAACATTTTGAATATTACAACAAAAAAACATGGCTATGAAGCGAACGTTGGCTGTTCCTTCCTTCAAGATACATTCCCTCCGCAAACACACACAACTCGTACAAAACACCCACTTCACGCCTAAAAGGCAACAAAGATTCTCCTTCCGAACCGCAGAGCACGAGCTCCGTTCAAAAGGAGAAGAATGCCAGCGACGTCGCGTTCGACGTAATTCTCGATTTCCCCCTCTGCCTTCACCTAATGCTTTGGTACGGAAGGAGGAGGAAAAAAACAAATACAAAATCATCACAAACATTGACACGGAGATAAAAGAAAAAACTTCCAACAATTTTGCTTCTGCTGCGAAGCAAATTTCGGAGGAAGTTAAGATAACTCTAGAAGATGTGAAAAGAGCGAAGGAATTGTTAGGAAGGATGGCAATGGTATCTTCCTCAATACTCCACAAGAGGTGATTGAAAGCACCAACAAGCAAACAATAATTTACAAAGTTTTCGACAGAAAACTAAAAAGAATAACAAATGCCACACCCCAACAGTTGGAGATAGCTCTAAGCCCATTTGGGCCCAAAAGAGCTACGTAACCAGGGGAAGCGTTTTGGAACCGTGGAGGTTCGCTTCCCAACAGAGGAGCTTGCAAGGGCGAACGCCATTTCGCCCTTGCAAACTGAGAATTTGTTACTATTTCCGACCCACCTCGGGCGAAGAGTAACAAAATAAAAATCGACCTCGTCCCCCCTGAGCTAATATGTCATGGCTGGTGGCAGCTGTCCTCTATGATATAGAGGACACTACCACCATTCTAGATGTCAGGAGAGTGAGGGCGAAAAACTGGTTGGGGATGGGAGTGCTGCTTCTTGCGCAAATTCAGCAAGAGAATATAAGTAAAGTCCCTGATTTCGTAAGTTTGCCGGACGGCACCAGGCTAAACGTTGCTGTGGAGGGGCGAAAGCCAAAATGTTTTCTCTGCAGCAGCGAAAGCCACTTAAAGAGGGACTGTCCCATTCACAAAAAGAGGATGGAGGCTTTCAGCAAGAGGCAGCAGCAACAACAACAACAACAACAACAACAACAACACACAGCAACAACAACAGAAACAACAAAAACAGCAAGAACACCAAAGGCTGCCACCCACCAACACCATCACCAACACCAGCACCAAGACGAACAACACCACCTCCACAACAACACCAACCAACACCGACACCACCACCAAACCAACACCGACACCAGTACCTCGAAGGTCGACAGCAGCGACATCAACAGTAACAGGAGCAGCGGCACCACCGATACCGCGGAACCAAAAACTTTTCGTCCTGCTACTGAAGCAGACCCCTCAACCATTCCTTTGCCGGATGAAGAGATCTCGGATTGTGCGAGCTCTGATTCCAACAAAGGAGAATGGAACATAGTACCTCCAAAAAGAAAAGGAGGAAAAAACAAAAGATTTACAGGGGAAGCACGAACAAACAGTACTTCCCAACATCAACAACAACATCAACAACAACACACACTCACAACAACAACAACAACAACAACACACTTTCGACACCACTACTGCCACTACCACAGACACAAACAAACAGACACAATTACAGACACGATTACAGCAGTGAATACAAGAAACCAGGAACTGGTTGAGTATTTGAAAAACAAAACTCACAAACATTACAGATTTCATAATACCTACACACAACACACCACCAGCACACATTCTCACAATAAAAATAAACAAAACAGTTTACAACGAAATAAAACAAATATTCCCTAACGATGTGGGATCGTTAGGGAAAAGTTTCTCTCAGAAACTTTACAAAAATATTATTGAAGCACCCGTGCAAAAGCACAAGGGAGCCACCCCCACCACCAACAACAGTAAGTAGAGCCTTTTTTCTCCTTTTTTTTCCCCTAACTTTTGAAACATGGCAAATCTTAGAATCGGTTGCTTGAATGTGAGAGGCCTCGGGTCACCTTGGAAACAGGGTCACCTGTTAAACGACCTGAGGTTTCATGATGTGGATGTAGCAGCCATCAGTGAAACCAGGCTCTCCGACCCGCAGGAACTCGCAGCCCTTTTCGGCGGATACGAGATATTTCTATCTCCGTGTCGGCCGGGAGCGGGCGGTGGTGGTACTGCGGTGTTGTTTCGGAAGGGCCTGGACCTGAAAATAAGGACAGTCTTCTTGGATCCGGAAGGTAAGTTGGTGGTCCTCGACGTGGACGGTAGTGACGGCGGTGCTTTCAGACTGCTGGCTGCCTACGCTCCGACAGGAGCAGGGCAGTCGGATTATTTCAAACGTCTGGAAGTTTTCCTGGGAACGTCACGCACTCTAGTACTAGTTGGGGATTGGAACGCTGTCTTAGACGAACGTTTCGATCGGGTGGGCAGGGGAGCGTCTGATAGGAGAGGGGGGGGTGCAAGAGCCTCGCCAACCTACTCGGCCGCTTTCAGCTGTCCGACAGGTTTCGACTAGACAACCCGAATGTGCCAATGTGGACTTGGACAAACCGCATCGGGTCGTCTAGATCGTACTTAGATAGAGTGTTTTGTAGGCCAGCGGATAAGGACAGCGTAGGGTGTCCACAATTCCACCTAGTCGAATATACGGACCACAAATTAGTGATCTGTACGGTCGACTTAGATAGGCTACATAGACAGGGACCCGGCTACTGGAAGCTGAACGCGTCGTTAACGGCGTGCAAAGCTTACAGAGACCGGATTAGTTTACTAGTTAAGCGGGCGCTCACGGGGGCAATCATCAACAACAACTGGTGGTTTGCCCTCAAGAGAGCAATTAGAGTAGAGTCGATTAGGTATAGTAAGACTCTAGCTATTGAACGTAGGAAGAGAGAGCGGGATTTAGTTAAGAAACTAGACGAGGCTCTTGACACTGGCATCGCGACCGACGTGTTGGCGGCAAGGTTGGCCCTCGACCAACACTTCGACGCCAAACACGAAGGCTGCGTTGTCAGAGCTAAGGCACGTTCGCTAAGCGGGAGGGGACTAGAGCCGCTCGATGGGCCCGCGTGGCGGAGGCGAAGCGAGGCAACAGAGCAACCATTCGGTCTTTGGTGGACCAGAACGGGCGCGAGGTTACCCAACCGAAGCAGATGTGTACGGTGCTTCAGCGGCACTTTGCTCAACTGTTTGGGACGAGCGGTGGAACGGACACCAACGGTACAGACTTCGGGTGTACCTGGACGGACTGCCGCAACTCTCGGACAGCGAGGCAGAGTGCTGCGAAGGACCGATATCTGCCTGGGAAGTACAGGAAGCGATGAAGAGTTGCACGAGAGGTAGATCGCCGGGTTTGGATGGTCTGCCCTACGAGCTTTACTTTTCAATGCCAGACTTGTTTGCGGACCTGTTGGCAACGTCTACTGCAACTGGCAGCAAAACGGGAGAATTCCTGCTTTTGTCTGTCGAGGGGTGGTGGCTTTGCTAAAGAAGGACCCAAACAAGGGGGACGTTATAGGGAATTTCCGGCCCATCACTCTGCTCAATGCAGAGTTGAAGATTTTGGCCAAGGTGCTAGCCAAGAGATTGGCGCTTGTCGTGGACAAGCTGGTCGGCGGGACGCAGACATGCGCCGTGCCGACCAGGTCGATACACGACAACCTCCATCTCATGCGCTACATCATAGAGAGGGTGGGTAACGACGCTGGCGCGGGTGGGGCTTTGATCAACTTGGATCAGAGTAAAGCCTTCGATAGGGTCGACCATCGGTACCTGGCAGCTGTCCTCAAGGCAGCCGGCTTCGGTCCAGTCTTCCGCGGGTGGATCGCTGCTTTATACAGCAACATCTGCTCGGTGATACGGGTGAACGGTCACCTTTCGGAACCGTTCGACATCTCGCGTTCGGTCCGCCAAGGATGCCCTCTCTCCTCCCTCTTGTACATTTTGACTCTCGAGCCATTACTGCGCAAGTTGGAGGCTTTGAGGGCATCCCGCGCGATCTAGGAGGCGGAAACAGCGTGTCTGCTTATGCCGACGACGTCACCGTGGTGGTGTCGAGCCACAGGCACATTGGCCTGATTGGCGAGACGCTAAACCAGTACGAAGCGGTGACAGGGGCAAAGATTAACGCGGAAAAGTCTGTGGGCTTGCAACTGGGCACCTGGAGAGGCAAGCCCATGCCGTCCAACAGCGTCGTAGGGCGCTGGACAGACGGACCCGTTAAACTGCTCGGGGTCTGGTTCGGTCCGGACCTCCAGGTGGATAAGAACTGGGAAGAGGTGACGAGCAGGGTGGCACGTCTCACCCAGAAATGGGCCGAGAGGAAGCTGTCCCTGAAAGGTCGAGCGGAGGTGGCGAATGCGTACATCGCATCCGTCATCTATTACCGCTTGACCGTCGTCCCTTGTCCCGACCGCTGGTTGGCCAAGCTGGTACGCCTGCTCTTCGACTTTTTGTGGAAGGGTCAGGTGCCACTGGTCAGGCGATCCATCTGCTGTCAACGACCGCTGAACGGAGGCCTTGGAATGCCGTGGTTGCTGTTGCGCAGACATGCGCTCAGGCTGCGGCATCTCAAGCGCTTCCTAGACGGTGAACAGGTGTGGTCGTCTTTTGTCAGACCGATTTTCCGCAGCTCGTCTCTTTGACGGAGCTGCAGACCTGGATCAAACGTAGACCGAGAAGGGCGCTTGGCACCTCGAGTGCCGTCAAGCCCTCTCCGCCCTCCGCCAGGCGGGCAATGCGGTCGGTTACAGCTCCACTCTAGCGTTCTATAGAGGGTTAGTGGAGGAAAAATGCGACGACGTTCTC
>NC_043011.1:358426-365926 GCF_006345805.1 Octopus sinensis
TAATGCCGACTTATTAGCCAGTGGAGATATTGGCCAACTCTGTCATGTCTTAATTTATACTCCACTGGTGCTAAGACTTTACATCCAGAGATTAGGTGGTCCACTGTTTCAATCATGTCGTTGCAGAATCGGCATTTTGGGTCTGCTCCATTTTTCATCACATTATTATTATTATTATTATAATTATTATTATTTGTATTATTATTATTATATTATTATTATTATTATTATTATTATTATTATTATTATTATTATTATTATTATTATTATATTTTTTGTATTATTATTATTATTATTATTATTATTATTTGTATTATTATTATTATTATTATTATTATCATTATTATTATTATTATTATTATTATCATTATTATTATTATTATTATTAGTATTATTATTATGTAATATTATTATTATTATTATTTGTATTATTATTATTATTATTATTATTATTATTATTATTACTTGTATTATTATTTGTATTATTATTAATATTATTTGTATTATTATTTTTATTATTATTATTATTATTATTATTATTTGTATTATTATTATTATTATTATTATTATTATTTGTATTATTATTATTATTATTATTATTATTTGTATTATTATTATTATTAATATTATTATTATTTGTATTATTATTATTATTATTATTATTATTATTTGTATTTTTATTATTATTATTATATTATTATTATTATTATTATTGTATTATTATTATTATTATTATTATTATTATTATTTGTATTTTTATTATTATTATTATTATTATTATTATTATTATTATTATTATTATTATTATATTATATATGGATATAGGTTTATATAAACATTTATTCTTACGCATGCAAATGAGAGAATGGAGAACATGGAATGATGGGACAAGAATATTAACCTATTGAGACTTAAGTCTAATTATGCGTAGCAGAATGACATATTCACAATATTAAAAGCTAAAAGGTTTCAAAATACAGGCATTCCTCCAAGTATGTTTGGTTCTATAAATTTTCCAAACTGTAAAATGGAATTTATGACTACACGATCTAAGGATGATAGTTGATTCCCTTATACATAACCAGCATCTATTCAAACTAGCGCTATAATATATCTTCTTGTCGATATATTGTTATATTACATATATTATATATTATATATCGATATAAATCAAAGAGAGGTTATCTTCATTACTTAGGAAAATAACTAGAGATGGTGATAGAAAGAGAATCTAACAAGATCTGGAAATGTCGTACATGAAAGAATTTGAAATGGTGACGACATGCCAAATAAAGAAGTTTATGAATCTCAAAGGTCAGAGAATGAAGACTGAAATCCGTCACCCACCTGTGAAAGCAGTAATTAATGTAAGTATCCCACACCTAGAAAGCTCTGAAGAAGCAGTACTAAACAAAGGTCTCAACTTTGTGACAACCATCAAGCGCATTCAATAGCCCCTATTGAAGATATAGCCATAAAGATATCAAAAGCTCAGTGAGATGAACTAAGATGGAAAGTGAGACAGCTACAAGAAAAAGTGAAACTTCTCAAACCAAACGTCACTAAGGAAGAAACATTCGCTATCAAAAGACTACAGAGAGACAATTCCATCATAATTATTCCAGCAGACAAGGGAAATGCTACAGTCTGACTACTCGGAAAACTGGCAATCTTATAAGCTACAGCAAAGAAAAACCCAACTCTGAAAACAGAGAGGAAGTTGTCACAGATCTTGATCAAGAACAAGGATCGCTTTAAACCAATGAAGTACAGACAACTGACTCAACACTACAGTAAACCTTTACTACCACACATGTACAGTCTTCCTAAGATTCACAAGGACGGTATTCCATTAAGTTTTATAGTGAGCTGTAGAGGTTCAGCATGTCATCCACTGAACCACTTCCTTGTGTATATAATCAGTCCATTAGCAGGAAAGTCAACATCGTAAATGAAGAATTCAACCCACATCACAGAATTGATCAACGATACACCCACTGAATCCAACCAGATGGTGAGTTTAGATGTGATAAGTCTGTTCACCAAAGTCTTAACTGGATAAGCACTATCGGTGATTCAAGAAAAACTAATGACAGACACCGATCTAAAAGAACGCGCTAGTATACCTATAAAAAGCTTGATGGAAATGCTGACCTTCTGTGGAGAAACTACGTACTTCAGTATGGACACATATATATCGAGAAGAAGATATATTATAGTGCTAGTTTGAAGAAGAAAGTGTTGTTTTCCAGAATAAGTCTGACTGAGTCTAATATGAATGTCACTGTTAATCTGTTGGGAATTGCTTCTCTATGTTTATTTACCCAGTATATGATCGCCTTTATTCCTAAATCATGTGGGATATTGGTGTAAAGGCTTACTACATCAAAGCTTAGTAGGATTGAATTTGTTTCTGTGGTTTTGGGAAGATGGGATAGAAAATCGATGTCATCCCGTATGAAGCCGGGTATGTAGGTACATGTGGGATGACGTCAGCAGCTGGGGAGCTGACCGGAAATTTTAAATTAACAGATAGTTTAATTCTTGTTCAACATCTTAACCAAATGACTCATCTGTGTACTTTGATCTTAACATGGGGCTCCTCAACCGCAGAGGTACCACGTGACCACAGGGGTTGCAGGAGCTTATTGATGGCTCTGCTGGAAAGAGATACTAATGTAAAAAAATTATAGAAAACTTTTTCATTGATCTCGGTTGTTAACGGCTAGTGTTCAGCTGAATATACCGGCAAGATGTAACAATATTTTAAAATTTTCATCATAGGAGAATCTAGCTGATGAGGACTAATCAAATTTATGATAACAACCGTATTTTGGAAAGTCTGATACTCAGGTTCGAGATTATCTATTTTGGGTTCATTTTTATGATGTTCTGTCAAAAAGTAGGACAAAACTTACTTTTTAAGTTCGCTGCCCACATACATCTTTGCCAGTATATATTTCATTGAAGCTTTACATAGATATCGTTGTAGACTGCTATTTCCAGTATATTTCTTATTTCTTGTCTCTCTCTCTCTATATATATTATATAAAATCTGTTCTGTGTGTGTGTGTGTGTGTCTTCTAGGATCTCGGACATCCTCCATCTGACTGCGCTCAAATTTGATACGTAGATACCGACGGTATCAGGGTGTGTATAAGTCTTGAAAAAATTACAAAAATCGATTCCAGGTGAGAATGCAATCGATAAAGCCGTGGGAACGTGCATTTGTACGTGCAAGTACATCAGCTGTTGCAATCGATACTACACGTATGCGAGAAAAATGCACGTGCAGTTTGCCCAAAAAAAGCTGGCTGGCTTGAAATAATGCCACAAAATGCTGTATATCTAAGAGACCAAAAAAGTAAGATGCAAAAGAAATATTTTCTTCAAACTTGGCATGAAGGAAGGAAAGACTATTTGGTTTCTCAAGAAACAAAACCAAACATTTTATTGAAATAAAAGGCATGCTTAATTATTTTTTAATGAAAATTTTTGAGAAAATTTGGTTTAAATGTTTGACACCTCACCACCGTGTGTTTGCTCGTATATATATATATATATATATATATATATATATATATATATATATATATATATACATAAAGTAACAAACAAGGTAATTGAGGAAAACTTTAATAATAATGCTGAATACTATAATGATGCCCTTTAAAAGCAGTATATTGTAATAAGAATGGGAACTACAACAAATCTTATTATGCTAATGGAAAACTGACTGACAACAAATGAATTGGATACTTTTCTACTATTAGTAGAAAAGTATCCAATTTATTTGTAAATAGTAATGATATAATTAACAATGGCATTAATATTAATAAGAACAAGATAGTAAATATAACTGGAATAAAAATAAATATTTAAATAAACTTAGGTCTAATGATAATGAATATACACCAACCCAAATACACCCAATGATGTTAAGTATAATGAAGATGATTATATTTGGTCTTTCCTTCCTTATTCACGACAAATAAAAATGAATCTGGTCAAGCTATTTTACAGATCTATATCTAAGCACTTTAATAAAGAACATAAATATCATAAAATAATAAATAATAAAGGATTAGGATAGTTTTTTCAGTATCTAAAAATTTGCTTAGAATTATATCCTCCTTTAATATTAAAAGTTTAGACAATTTTTACAATAAAAGAAAAAATAATAATTATATTATAGATAATGATCTAGCTAGAAACTGTGATTGTAGACATAAGAATAAATGTTTCTTTAATAATTTTTACAGAACAATATCGTATATAGATGTAGGGTGGAATCAGAATGAAAAAAATATTTTTACATAGGGTCTATGGAAAATTTTATTAAAAAATGGATAGCAATTAAAAAATTAAAAAATGGATAGTATGTATCCATTTATACGTGTACATGCATGTGTATATATTCTTTTAATCTTTCATTTGTTTCAGTCATTTGACCAGCCATGCTGGAGCACCGCTTTTAGTCGAGCAAATCACTCCCAGGACTTATTCTTTCTAAAACTTATTCTGTTGTTCTCTTTTGTTGAACCGCTAAGTTACGGGGATGTAAACACACCAGCATAGGTTGTCAAGCGATGTTGGGGGGACAAAGACAGACACACAAGGAAATATATATATATATATATATATATATATATATATATATATATATATATATATATATATATATATATATATATATATATATATATATATATGTATAAATAAATAAATATATATATATATATATGTATAAATAAATATATATATATATATATATATATATATATATATATATATATGTCGGGCTTCTTTCAGTTCCCTTCTACCAAATCTATTCACAAGGCTTTGGTCAGCCTGAGTCTATAGTAGAAGACACTTGCCCAAGGTGCCACACAGTGGGACTGAACCCGGAACCATGTGGAACCAGGCTACTTACCACACAGCCACCCCTAACTATATATTTGTGTATATGCATCTAAGTGCTTGTATACATGGGTATATGTTGTTTTGTATTTATCTGATGCCATCGATATGTCGTTAGGCATATGTATGTTTTTGAGCGTGTATATATGGATATACATATGGATATATATATATGTATATATATGGATATGTACATATGTATATTTGTATAGATGTGTGTGAATGTATGTATATATGTATATATATGTAAAGGGTAAAGGGGGTAAAGACCCCCTTCGGTCATGAATAACCATGGGATTGCACCTAGAAAGTTACCCTCCTAGACACAAGTCCGGGCAATGTTGTTTATGGAAGACCAGCAGTCGCCCATGCATACCAGCCTCCCCTCTCCATGCCACTAGTGTTATCCAAGGGAAAGACAAAGGTCGATACAGCTTGGCACCAGTGACGTCGCAACTCATTTCTACAGCTGAGTGAACTGGAGCAACGTGAAATAAAGTGCTTTGCTCAAGAACACAACACGCAGCCCAGTCCGAGATTCGAGCTCACAACCTCACGATCGTAAGCTCGACGCTCTAACCACTGAGCCATGCGCCTTCACACATATATATATATATGTCTATGTATATATGTATATATGTGTGTATATATATATGTTTCTGTGTGTGTGTATATGTATATATGTATGTGTATGTATATATAGGTGTGTACGTATATATCTGTATATATATGAATGTGTACATGTATCTATGTATATGTGTGTATATGTATTTATATGTATATATTTGTATGTGTATGGGTATGTGAAACTTTATATATGTGTACAGGTATGTCTATGGAAGTCTCTATATTCATATGTATGTATGTATATGTGTGTATATCATTTATTGTTAATGCAGGTATATGTGTGCATATATATGTATGTGAATGTATATACATGCATGTATGTATGTGTTTATATATATGCATGTGTGTGTATATATGTGTATGTATGTATATATATATATGCGAATGTATGTGTGTACATGTATATGTGTGTATGTGTGTGAGTATATTCCTGACACATGGGAATGTATAGCTATTGATCGTAGCAGGTGGAGAAGGATTGTGCACGAGGGGACAACCACTTTTGAGAAATCTCAAGTTGCACATGAGAAAGTAAGGATGAATGTCAGTAAGGGCATCGCTGTTACGTCTGTGCAAGACCCTGCCTCAGTAAAGCTGGACTCAAGAGTCATCTTCGTAGTCATATAGCGAGACAGATGAGTGACAACTGGCCACTGGTGGTGGTGTAACACACCATACTAATCATATCTGTCGGGCATATGGAAGAGAGTGTAATTCGGCAGGAGGACTTAAACAACATGCAAAGGTACATGAAGCCCAGTTACAACTACAGCCGGCTATTACCGGTAAAGGTATTAGTTGCCAATCCTGTACAAGATATTGTAGATCTTTAGCTGGGCTAAAAAGTCACATTTGATCACAGCACCAGTAACAGTTAAGCCTCGTGCAATGGCCAAACTCGATAATGAGGGGGCAGCCATCATCATCATATATATATGTGTGTGTGTGTCTGTGTGTGTAGATATGTATATATTTGAGCTTTGTCATCTCAATGTTAACTCCATTTGGAAAATTGATTATCAGTCGACCAATTCTGAATTGCCTCATTTTAGTGCATATTCTTGTAGTTACTGTTAAATTTATCATTATATTAGTATTTAATATTAATTACATATCATATTAAGATGTCCTCATTATACTAAATGAATGGGGGTATAAATACATTTAATTAATTTATTAATTAATTGATGATAATTATAATAATAGTTTCGTTTGACTTACTAAATAGATTTAATCATCATCATCATCATCATCGTTTAGCGTCCGCTTTCCATGCTAGCATGGGTTGGACAGTTGAACTGGGGTCTGGGAAACCAGAAGGCTGCACCAGGCCCAGTCTGCTCTGGCAATGTTTCTACGGCTGGATGCCCTTCCTAACGCCAACCACTCTGTGAGTGTAGTGGGTGCTTTCTACGTGCAATAACCAAAATGATAATTAGTATAGTATTATATATTTTATAAATTGTATTCTTAGTAGGACAATGTTGCTTATTACTTCTGAAAGTATTGATAGAGTTTGGATATGCATGGTCCCCCAACTTGTAAATAAGGACATTGATTATTTCACGAAGGACAGCCCTTAATACTTGTTTGGTTCATATTAATGATTTCTATCGATTCACTAAATTCTTCCTTCCATAACAACATTATTTAAGTAACTTCAAATCTGATTACCCCTAAAAATTAGTAAATTTGATTTCCATTACTATAGCCTAAATAGATATCTATGGGATTCTTTGGTTATAGCATTTACAGCCTTGAGTTTATACTCTTTACTCTTTTACTTGTTTCAGTCATTTGACTGCGGCCATGCTGGAGCACCGCCTTTAGTCGAGCAAATCGAGCCCGAGACTTATTCTTTGTAAGCCCAGTACTTATTCTATCGGTCACTTTTGCCGAACCGCTAAGTGACCGGGACGTAAACATACCAGCATCGCTTGTCAAGCAATGCTA
>NC_043011.1:370926-388426 GCF_006345805.1 Octopus sinensis
GTATGTTATGTCAGGTCACTTTCAAGTGCTACTGGTAACATGTAACCCAGTACAACCTGTTGCATGGTCGTGTCGTCGGCGACTAAACCGGCAACCCCACCAAGCTTGTTTGGTGAGGAGGGTGTTTATTGGACACCCTGTGGGATGAAAAACAAAACCCGTCAAAGGGCAGAGGAACTCTTGAGTATCAACAGACATCCAATAAATGTCTTAAGGCTGTATCATGCACGGGGACATAGAAATAATCAGGCTGAATACCCGATTGCACGGTTAAACCATTGGGAGTGAAGGACTCCTAGCCTTTGTTAAGGCATTCTTCTAGGAGACGGTAACTCAGGTATCTGGGATAACTCCGACATAGAACCTGCGGCTCAGTAGAACCTGACTTGTTCTTCTTTTCGGATTATGACTGCTATTGCTTTTCGGATTATGACTGCTATTGCTTAGTGAGTGGGATTGACTCAGTGCACAGCCTTTCCTCACTTTAAAAAAAATCTTGCACAGGCATTGCACAATAACAACATTGATTAAGCTTTGTGCAATGGCCATACTCGATAACGAGGGGGCAGCCACCATGTATGTATGTATGTATGTATGTATTTATGTATGTATGTATGTATGCATAACATTTTAAAAGCAGCTTTGATATAGTAAATATCATTGGTTGCACATACATAGTGTATATGTACTTGCGGTGGGATAGCATCTTGGGAAAGCTCCCTACCCAACACTGAGTGTTAAAGAACACTGAATGTCCCAGACAGATAAAACAACTCACCTGACATGACTGTGAATGATAAATATCAATATTTTACTAATGCTATAGCTTGTCAGTACCATGTACTCAATTCACAACGAAACACATTGAATCATTGGTCTGAGACATACATGCAGATAGTGTGAGCACAAAATTAAGTAAAATATAATTTCGAATTAGAGTGGTTGTATACTCTCAACTTAACGTGACAGTAGGGGATTACACCACCGCTGTTTAGCCCTAGGAAGCATCGACGCTTCCTGTCGGCTTCGATACATTTCCTGTGTCCTTATTACACCACCGCTGTTTAGCCCTAGGAAGCATCGACGCTTCGACACATTTCCTGTGTCCTTATTACAGGAAATGTGTCGAAGCTGATAGGAAGCGTCGATGCTTCCTAGGGCTAAACAGCGGTGGTGTAATCCCCTACTGTCATGTTAAGTTGACAGTATACAACCACTCTATCGCCCCACCACCGTACATATCTCTATGAGATATTTAGAAATTTAATATTTCTAATTTCGAATTAAACGCAGATCAAATAGATGGTATTGTGAAGAAAACTTATAGTCCAAGTCTCCCCCTCTGTGGGTAACCAAAGGTAGGTTTCTCTCCCCAAGTGAAAGGAAGATTGTATGATGCACGTATTCAGACAGCAGTTCTCCTTGGTCATGAGATGTGGGTCTTGAATGCAGAGGACGTGCAAAGGCCAGAGAGGAATGAAGCTAGCATACTCTGCTGGATGTATAACGTAAGTGTACATGTTAGGCGTAAGAAGAATTAGATTCAGTTTGCAAGAGAGAAGACTGCTGGTACTTATACTGAACTGTTAAGTTGCAGAAATTTGAAGAAACCAACACTGGTTGTCAAGTGTTATATAGTCTATCTTTCACTTTGAGCAAGAATATCTTTGCTGCCAGCAGAGCGGTAATAGCTATCTGATTTTTACTCAAACCTTTCTTACCCTGACTACTACTTTCGGATCTTTTCGGTTTGAACGGCAGCTTTTTCTTGCGGTATCATATGAAATTGTCATCCATAATTATGACTGACCCTAGTATCGATCTATTGCATTTCAATCTGTTTTAGGGTTAGGGTTAGTTAGGGTTAGGGGTGGGGGAAGGGTATTTTTTTTTCTTCACAAATGTAAATAAACCCAATCTGTTTCTTAAACGAGGGACATATTCATACGGCACGGAATGTTTTTTTTTTTACCTCAATAGACATCAGTGATTGGTTGAAATTGCAGAAATTGAAGAAAAAAAACAACAAATATCTTACAAACTATAGAATTTTCTTAATAAAGCCAAGAGAAAAAGATGTTTTATAAACACATTCTACCAGTATACGAAGTTTAAAATTTTTTAGTTGCCTAGAAATTATGTTAAAAACTACCGTTCAAACCGAAAAGATCCCTACTTCCTGAATAGCTATTTCCCCTGCTAATTATATCACCTATATAACAGAAGCTATTAATTACGAACAATGAGCCAGCTAGGCATTTAAAAGACTCTACTTCCAGCATGATTTTAATGCATATTGCTCCCTGCATCAGCTGTTAGTCTATCTGCGATGCCACTTCGTCTCCTGTATGTCCATAGTTTACATTGGGTACAGCATACAGAATTTATACCAACCTCTTTTCTTCAAACTGGCTGTTTCTCTGATGGTACCAGGGTGCAGGTTTCTTTCCTACACACTAACTATATCTTGCATTGTGTACATCAGTGCTTTTCAAACTTTTTGCTGGAGCGGAACCCCAAGGAAACATTCCACTGGCTCAAGGAACCCCTGTGCAATAATTTAATTGTCTTATGCACACATATTTGCACAGGAGAATTAAAAATTACTGCCGATTTTAGCAGTTTTGTAACTTCTTGCGGAACCCTGGTTGAAAACCACTGGTCTACATGATCAGTTTCTGAATCTTTCAGGCGTCTACTGGAACGATGCACTTTTCCCAATTTGCAACATGAGTTCTGACTTTGGGATCTAGAAAATAATTGGTAGCAAGTTTTCTTGATGTTACTTTGAAATTAAATACCAGTTGCTTTAATCCTGTCCATAAACCTAATAATAATTTACATTGTGTAAATAAATCCCTGTAGAAGCATAATCAATTTTATACTTAGAGATGTTTTTAATAGAATATCGAAATCATACGTCAATGAAGAAACTTTTAAACAATAAGCTAATTACTATAACATGGTTCTAAACAGCCAGATATAAAAAGAAATTAGACATACTCTAGACGTAAATAACCCACCCACTATAGGAAAAAAATACAAGGTAGGAAACACAGATAAGGGGAGGGAATTATTTAAGGATGTTGGCTGTTGTTATTTCCCTTGCATCGTCTATCAGTGCATGTTCCGTACTGGCTATATGTAGTGCGTGTATGTATATAGCGCACAGGTACACACACATGCTAAAATCAGAGAGAGAGACTGACAGACACTCGTGCGTGTGCACTCGCACACGCACGAGTGTCTGTCAGTTTCTCTCTCTCTCTGATCGGTCGTGTTATTCTTTGCTCCGCAGTGAAAGATTGTTTTTGTGCTGAAAAGTTTGAAAATTTGCTGTTTTGATCGTCGAGGCCACTTCTTTTCTGCTGTTGCAGCAGAGTTTTGCTGTTTTTTCCCCCTTGTTTCAAGGGGGGAAGCGACGAAAAACATGAATTTGCCACCAATTTCCTCCGAGTCGGAGGAAAACGTTGAAAATTTGTTTGAAGGCATGAAGGCGAAAATGTGGGAGGAGGAAGGTAAAAGTAAAGAGGCGAATATGTGGGAGGAGGAAGGTAAAAGTAGAGAGGCGTCTCACGCGAGCGTTGCAAAAGCAGACGACAATATGTCTAGCGAAGCTACTACACAACAGGAAAAGTCAAAAATAAATTTTGCGAGTGCAGCAACTCGCCCCTGTAATAATATAGTTATAAACAAGGAAGAATTAAAGAAGTACCAAAGTTTATTAAAAAAAGAAGGTGATAATGTGAAGTTGTTCCCTCCCAGTGAATTAATTTACGCGACGGAGAGAAAAACTGTCATATACAAGACATATAAGGACCGGTGAAAATGCTTGGAATCTGGTTAGGTCCAGGTCTCCAGATAGAGAAGAACTGGAGCGAGGTGGCGAGAAAGGTGGCTCTCCTAACTCAGAGCTGGTCTGAGCGGAAGCTGTCCTTGAAAGGGAGGGCGGAGGTTGCAGAGGTGTTTATCGCCTCTGTAATCACTTACCGCCTGACCGTCGTGCCTTGCCCCGATTCGTGGCTGAACAAACTGGAACGCATGCTCTTTCGCTTTTTGTGGAGGGGCAGCAGACCTCTTGTAAGGCGTTCTATTTGCTGCCAAAAGCCGCTGAAGGGTGGGTTAGGGATGCCGTGGCTAAAAATGCGCAGACATGCACTCAGGCTTAGGCACCTCTGGCTTTACCTGGACGGTGAGCAGGTGTGGTCTCCGTTCGTCAAGCTGTTATTTCCACAGTTCACATCGTTTAACGAACTGAACCCATGGATCAAGTGTAGACCGAGGTCGGGCATGTGGCATGCAGAGTGCCATCAGGTACTCGTGCTTCTCTCCCAGTCGGGCAACGCCGGTGGCGGGGGTACTACCTCGTTCTTCAATAGAGGGTTAGTAGAGTTTAAGTGTGACGACGTCCTGGGAGAAACCCTGGGCTTCGACGAAAATCAACTGGCCAGCCTGTTCCAAAGAACATTCGGTCCGGGGCCTATGGATAATTACCAAAAGTCCCTGGCCTGGCAATGTTACAGAGGAGTTTTACCGGTTCGAGATAAGCTCTTTAGACATGGGTGTGCACCTTCGCCGGTTTGTGCAAGATGTGAGAGGGACAGTGAAACTGTCCTGCACGAGATTGTGCAATGCCCCAAGGTGACTGAACTCTGGGCTTATGTCGAACACCTGCTTTCGCATTCGAGAAGAGTACAACTGTCGAGCGAATCTGTAATTTAGATAGTTCCGCCGACCTGAATAGGGAGGAGCGAGCCTGTTTTCTCTCGGTAGTTGCTATGGCGAAAGAAGTAGTGTGGAAGACGAGATTAAAAGGAATTGCAACAGGCATGTTTATCTCCAGTCTCGGGCTAATCGACTTTTTCGTTTTCCACATGAAACGGAAAATAAGGCTTGAGAAGAAATGCCTGTCGCAAAGTGTGTTTCGTAAAAGATGGAAGTATATAGCAAGTATGTTGCGAGTGAAAGAACCTGTTTAATCAAGAATGTAAAAAAAGGAGAAATCAAAGTCTTCAGTGTGAGTATGTGGTTTGTGGGGTCAACCGCGTCCTCCGCTTCATTTTTTGTTATTCACTCATTCTCATTTAATTGTATATATTTTAATTGTTTGTTTATTCATACGTTTCCTCTCATTCGATACCCTGAACCCAATGTTTGTTTTGTCTGTCCCCGTATTGTCCCCTCTGTTTCTCAACCTTATGGTGAATAAAGAAATACTCTCTCTCTCTCTCTCTCTGTATATATATATATATAAATATATATATATATATATATATATATATATATATATATATATATATATATATATATATATATATATATATATATATATATATATATATATATATATATATATATATATATATATATATATATATATATGTATGTATGTATGTATGTATGTATGTATGTATGTATGTATATATATTCAGTTTGAATGGCAGTTTTTAACATAATTTCTAGGTAACTAAAAAATTTTAAACTTCGTATACTGGTAGAATGTGTTTATAAAACATCTTTTTCTCTTCGCTTTATTGAGAAAATTCTATAGTTTGCAAGATAGTTTTTTTCTTCAATTTCTGCAATTTCAACCAATCAATGACGTCCATTGAGGTAAAAAACATTCTGTGCCGTATGAATATGTCCTCGTTTAAGAAACATATTGGGTTTATTTACATTTGTAAAGAAAGAAGATACCCTTCCCCCCACCCCTAACCCCACCCCTAACCCTAACCCTAAAATAGATTGAAATGCAATAGATCGATACTAGTATCATAATTATGGGTGACAATTTCATATGACACCGCTAGAAAAAACTGCCGT
This sequence comes from Octopus sinensis, assembly GCF_006345805.1. Taxonomy (NCBI): domain Eukaryota; kingdom Metazoa; phylum Mollusca; class Cephalopoda; order Octopoda; family Octopodidae; genus Octopus; species Octopus sinensis. Next base: position 376,750 of record NC_043011.1, read on the forward strand.
TCAAACCGAAAAGATCCAATGGTTGCACGACCAATCGAAAACCTTCTTGGAAAGAATACCCAAGCTTGTGGACCACTAGACCAAGTGCATCAAAAACGAAGGAGACTCTATAGAAAAATGACGTACTTGCTTATCTCCTGCTTTTGTGTAACTACATTGGAAAAACAAGAGTGAATATAATTTTTGACTTACCCTCGTATATCTATATATCTATATCCATATATATGTGTGTGAATTTGTGTTGCTAGATTAGATGTGAAGTTGTGTGTTCAAACAGATATTGTATTTCGGGATGGTTATTTGTTATTTTTTATTTTTGCCAAATGAACACACGGACTATATATGCGTTTTTTACTCATTTATTACTGTTCTTCTTCTAATTCATGTCCATTGTCCGGAAATTTTTTGTCATACATCTCTGACCTCTTCAGCGACACTTTCCGTCTTCGCGTGTGCTCTTGCTCTGCTCTCCTACGATGTGTATCCTTATATGCACATGTGTGTGTGTGTGTGTGTGTCATTGTTCTTGGCAGCACTATAACTATCCCCTCAACGTTGAACTCCTTCCCCGTTGTCGCTGGTGCTGCCCTTGAACCCGACTTTCTGTCCGTTCTTGTAACTCACTGTGTGTTCGCCCACGCTGCTGCCATCATGGTAGATGTTGATGCCATTGTGGTTAGTCGTGTTGTTGATATTGTTGCGGCCGTCTGTGAAGTTACCGTATGTGTGTTTGTGCGTGTATAATAGGTTTGCTTCCTATGTTGTTTGTATCATGTCCTTTTATACATTTTTTTAATGTCTCTAATTCTTTGATATTTATCTTAGGTATGTGTATACATGTCTATTGTATTATTATACCGTTTTTCTTCCTTTAGTGTGGTGTTGTGGTGGGTATTATTGTTCCATTCGGGTTTTCTGTTGAGGCTCGGTCTGTCTATTATGAGTGTAGCCTCTGTGTTGTGTCAGTTCTATGCGTTGAGAATACTTTGACCTCTATGCTATTGACTGAGCCTCTATGTTCTGCTAAAGCATGTTGGTAGAGCACTGATGAGCCTTTCTCTTCTTTGAGCTCTCCTACGCTGCGTGCTGTCTCTTCATTGTAAGTATTTTTCATGCTTCTACACTGTCCCTCAGTGCATCACAAGTTATGCACTATCCTACTAATCTTAGAGTCAACCTGTGGGTTCATCCTACATACAATACATTTGCTCTCCGTACATGGAGACCTCTCGGAGGGATAAGTTCTACCCCAGTTGTTTCTGCTCCACTAGATCGGTAAGTTGTAGACCCCCTACTATAACTTCTATAGCCAAGAAGACCCCAAGAGAGGGAAGTAATGGGTGAACCAGAGTTATACGGACCCCCGAAAATGATGATCAGGTTACAAAGACGGTCGCACATGCGGCAGGTGCGAGTACCAAGATCATACTCAAGGTCCACATATTTAAGTTTAATAACAAGATCTACACCCAAGAGGAAGGTGCAGCTATCGGCGTCAGTAAAGCTGGCGATGTGGCTAACCTATTTATGGTATGGTGGGATAGGAGACTCAAAGATAAATTATAAGAGAACTCCATAACCCTAACTATGTACTCCCGCTATGTGGATGATATCAACATAGTAGCCAAAGCACCCCTACAAAACAATGTCGATGATCCAGAAGCTAACACTATGGAGATCATCCAGCAAATAGCTAACTCCATCCACCAGAGTATTAAAGTAATGATAGACTGCCCTAACAAGCACTCCAACTTTAGGCTACCAGTTTTAGACATGGAACTCTGGTTTAGAAACCAAGAACAATACGGTCCAAATCCGTCACTCATGTAGCGCTTAGTGAAATATATTATCTCTCTTTGAGAGATATATTACAAATGCGGACGTGGCGTATAACAGCTTTAGGCCCAGTTGTGTCCGCTGCTCTGATTGGTTGGTTTTGGTTCAGTTTTGTCTCTTGCTTTATTTCGCGCCAATGTGTAAACCAACCAATCGCAGCCTTCTAATAAGGTCCCGTGTCACAGTCTTCTAGGTTTTCTCTGGAGCCTCTAGATTGTTATAAAACCCAGCGATTCATTGAATCGCTTGTCTTTGGTTCTAGTCCTTCTAAGGATTAGCCTCTGACCACAGAGCGACTCAACCAGTTCCAGTGACAGACAGCGACCGCGTCACCAACACCACCAGCAGCATTTCAGGACCCTTATCCACCGTCGTCTTCACCAATACGTACACAGCAACATCGCCCAGGTTTACTTCACGCTGTTTGTGAATACTCACCAAGGTTAACAGCTAGCTCTGCCTGCGAGAACCTTCTGTAGCAAGCAACCAGGCACAGCATAGAAGCCACAACTTCTACACACGTAGTAACCGGCTCTGCAATTTGTAGCCTCAACCTCTTTGTACAGAACTAACTATTGTGTAACTTACTACGAACTGGTATTTATCTTCATTTGTGTCTGATCTACTTGTAGCGTCCTGAGAGGCTCATTCTATGCTCTGTATTTTATCTCACACGCATACACCTTTGTTTGTACACACACATTATTGTATGCATTGACAGCCTATCTTATTATTGTTCTTTATTATATATGTACTTATGACACGGACACACAGACACATTATTCTATACTTGACGGCCATGTCTATTATTATTATTATTATGTACACACTATAACGCACACACGTACACAGACACTTTGCTACACACATGTCAACACCGGAATAAAACCTTTCTCTTAAACATATCGGTTGTGTCGTCTTCTCTCTTATTCTTTTGGCACTTATTTCATTTATCTATATTTTGGCTTTTGTTGTGGGGCGACCGTGCGGTGTTTAACAGGAGACATTCATTCGTCACCATCTTTCGCACGGTCGTTCTACACTCACATTATGTCAAACCCATGACCTCTAAAATACCATGTCCACAAGAACACAGCCATGGAGGACAATGCCAAGTTCAATATTCTTTTAGCTGACTTGGTGAGAGTGATGAGGAATGTGTGACCCTCTGGAATTGGAAAACCACATACAATACTTCATCCACCGCCTGCAGTTTTCTGGCGACAACCAAAAGGACAGGATTAGAGTGAACAAAGGAACTAGGGCTAAGCCCAAAGCCATCATAGAGAGTGATGCAAAGGGGATCTGCCATTATACAGGAGTAAATCCCAGAACAGCACAGAAAGGCCCAGAAAAAAGATGTTATGTATTCTTTTGGTTCGTGTTGGGACAATAAACAACGCATTGGAGGTCTTATATGATTCTACGTGTTTATTTACTTGGCACGTTTACAAACTGTATATGTATAGCGGAGTGATACATATTGTGCGTATCCGCTTTAGTTACAATTCATACTGTTTACCAGATGCGCTTAACAAAATAGTACTAATTGTGGGGATGTATTCATATATACGTATACCTATGCATACACATAGATATGAACATATAACAAAAGATGGATAAGGCCAACTCATGGTATGACAACAAAAAATACCAGTGTCATATTTGTAGCGTACGCTTAGGGAAATTCCTCTCTTTCTACACAAATATATATACACAAATATGGATGTAGTAAATAACAGCTAGCCTTCGGCCGCCCTTTTGGACCTTGTTGTGTCCACTACTCTGATTGTTGGTATTGGTGCAGTTTGTCTCTTGCTCTATTGCGCGCCAATATCCAACCCAACCAATCGCAGCCTTCTGACAAGGTCACGTAAGAAGCCTCTTCCAAACTTCCGGTGAGCCGATAACACAGTATAAAACGCTAGCTTCACACCGAATCGAGGTCTTTCGGTTCCAGACCTCTTAAGGTCTAGCCACTGACCACAGAGCACACAGCCAGTTCCAGCGACAATACAACAGCAGTCACATGGAGACACATCAACTTCGTCCAGCAGCATTCAGGATCTCCATCTCTCTCGCTTCCGTCTTCTTAACATCGTCAACAACATCTCTCTACGTACACAGCAATCAGAAACACTCGCACAGGTTCTATCTCAACACTGTTCGTGAATTACTTCACCGTGGCTAACAGCAAACACAATCTGCGAGAACCTTCTGTACCAAGTAACCGGCTCTGCATAGTAACCACAGCTTCACGCACGACATGTGCCTCAACTTGCTCTGCATTGCAGCCTCAACTTCTTGTTACAGCACTTCAACTATCGTGTACCTTGACTACGAACTGGTATTTATCATCCTTGTGTCTGAACATTCTTCTAACGTCATATTATATCTTTCAATGCACTGTACTTAATGCACACACATATACTTTGTACACATGACGGCCTGTCTATTATTATGGTATATATGACGCATACACACACATGTTAACATATAAATAAAATCTCTTAAACATTCTTCTCGGTTGTGTCCCTCTTCTCCTTCTGGCACTTATACGCATTTATTCTTTTTCAGATTTATTGTATCGACCGTGCTATGTACTAAAGGAGCCATTCTCGTCACCTCTCCTTCGCACGGTCGTTTACAAATAATACCAACCAATCAGAATAGTGGACACAACAGGGTACAAAAGGGCGGCCGAAGGCTAGCTGTTATTTACTACGTCCGTACTTATGTATATATAACAGAGAGAGAGAGAGAGAGAGTAATTTCCCTAAGCGTACGCTACAGATAGCCCGCCACCAGTTATTTTGTGGAAGACAAAATAGACGATAATAAAAGTAGACATGTCTGTAGCGAAGAGGTGGGTTTTGAAAGAACGGTTGTCACCAATTTGTAGACGTCCGTGTGAACGTCGGGCTGCGTGTTCGAAACACGTCGGGGTCACCATATTGTAATCGACCGTGTGGTGTACTAAAGGAGCCATTCTCATCATCTCTTCTTCGCACAGTCGTCAACATGCGAACTAGCATACCTTTTCAGAAAAAAAACATTAGATAAGGCCAATCTATGGATTAAAGTAGTAGAAAGGCTTGGTATGGTACCAGCCACGTAGCCAGCCTGTTGTAACTGGGGTGGGGGTGTATCTTGATAGCTGGGGGTGCTGAACAGAACTCTAAAAACAGTATTGTTTATAAAATTTGATTATATCTTTCAAGAAAATTCACAACACGAAATAATAAAATTAAGATACATTTATTTAATACAACTGCAATCTACGGCAACGCAGCGCAAAAAAATTAAGAAAATCGTCTTTGTCTATACTTGATTTGTGTTTACTAAGGGAAGCAATTATCATGAGGTTTGATTTTCGTTGGTGCTTTATCTTTCGTCGAAAGGGTGTCATAATTCGAGTTAGCGTCGAAAACGATGACTCACATGTGACTGTGCTAGATCCAAATGTTAATGCTGCACCATTTTATAGATAAACATTTGGAAAGGCAACATGTATGATACGTAAAGGTCCAAAAATATCTAACAGTGTCATCATATTTTGTTTGGAAATGTATGTTTCAGCCACAGTAAGTATAGACAGCAAGGCTAATTTATCGTAATTAACTAAACTGCTCAAAGCATCAAAATCCAAAAATGTATCGGACATCGGTAGTAAACTTGCCAAGGAAGAATATATGCTGTCGTTTTGCTCTGAAAATCTATTATCTAGCTCTACCAAGCTTTCGTCGAGGATCAAGAAATAAATTTTGCGGTGAAAGATTATCCAGTCATCTTGTGATAGTACCAGGGCTTCAACAACATAATCTGGAAAATGTTGGGACACGCAAATTTTTTGATGCATGTGTTCCTCAATAACATTAAATTGACTCATTTGTCCCAGAATCTCATCAAATATTAAAGAGTCTCTCAGTTTGGTTATTTCACTCTTGGCAACCTTAAGCCCAAGGCCATGGTGTTTATCACAATTGTGACCCTGAAGCTGTTTGTCTACTGGTCTAATTATATGCAGACATTTGCTAAGAACAAGGGCTAGAAAAACAAATCAATATTTTTTCAATCAATAAGCATATAAATTGTATACTTATCTTTTCGAAGATATTTAAAAACTAACAACGTATTACTTAGCATTCTTAAATTTACACGTGAAAAAAGTACATATGTTTATTATCAAATTCAATATCGAACTTATCAAGTACATATGTTTATTATCAAATTCAATATCGAACTTATCAAGTGGCCCGCATGGGAATAAAAACCTTCGAATTATTATTAAGATTATAATTTACGATATCTAAGCGATACCACCATGCTTGAAATAGCAGCCAAAACTTTACTCTAAAACTACATTAAAAGTTCATACAGCAAGAAGTCTTCTAGTGGACGTGATCTTGGCATTATTGTAAACAACGATTTGCGTTGGACAAACCACATCTCTAAGATTGTTAAGAAGGCTGACGGAGTGCTAGCATCACTCAATAAAACCTTTGTCAGCTATTTATTTGTCCAGCTATTTATTTAAAATTGTATACGACAATGGTACGTCCATACCTGGAATTTGCACCACCAGTTTGGAACCCATATCTTGCTCAGCATATAAATCTCCTGGAAACTGTTCAGAAATGTGCAACAAAGCAAATACCCGCCGTCAGACATCTACCATACTCTGAACGTCTTGCTTTCCTGGGCATGGATACATTGAAGCTCAGACGTCTGCCAACTGACTTGATAAACACCCACAAGATTATCCACCATCTTTCCAACAACAACCTTGAGCACCTTTATGAATTCCATAAGACAACCACTCGTGAACATGCTTATAAAATCAAAAAACTACACAGCACTCATGACTTTCTGAAACATATTAAAACGTTCAGAATTGCTGAAACTTGGAATAAACTACTCGCACCAGTTGTTAGCTGTCGAGACACTACATCTTTCAAAACTTCCATGCTTCCTGAAATCCGCCAACAGTATACCTGATGGCCTTTTTTTAGGTGGAGTGCACCTGAGCACTGTATACAATAATTTCCTCCATTATATATATATATATATATATATATATATCTCATGATAGATCGTTAGCCACTACACACATTTTTTTTCTCTCCTTGTTTTTTCTGTGTACCTTTCTGTAGAAGAGTGTAGGCTCGAAACGTAAAAGACTTTTTCTATTCCTGAGCATTATACTAATACATCTGTTTGTTTTGTACACCACCTGTCTTCGTCTTTTGTTTTTTTTCGTAAACTTTCCCTATATATATATCCTTATAATCCTTAAAAATGTTTTAGCCCGAAGACTGCAGCCATGCTGGGGTACCACCATATAATATATATAAATATATATATATATATATATACATATATATACACACATATATATATATGTATGTATGCATGCATGTATGTTTATATAATTTAAGTTAGACGTACGCAGGATAAGTAAACAAATTATTGACTTAGACATAACCATGGGATCAAGTGATTTATTTGGCATTTAGATATCATATTGCACCAATAAACAGTTCCAGGAAATGGGGTGTAGTCTCTGTAGAGTCAATGGTCTGTTCACTTTCTATAAATGTAGTAATGTAATACTAGAGGGAAATAGGAAAAAAAACTTAGAAATTTGAAAAAATTTAGGACTTTCCATCAATATTTTGGCTGTCAGCTCATGAGATTTTCTCAGAATGACTGTTATAATCCTGCTTTAGCCATGGCAGGATACATTGAGAAAAAACATAAGGAAAATCCTCAAGAAATATATTTGCTAGAGCACAGACATAAATGTCAAGGTAATATGAATTATTATAATAATAGACATAGGAATATAGTACCTATAGTGGTTGAAAAAATAATTCCTTTCTTTAAATTAGAAGGTCATGTAAAAGGACTAAGCGCAGCAATAAGAATTTTAGGAAAAATTGTAATACTCCATATTGTGAGGGAACTAATATAAATATAAATATAAACAACTATATCAGCATAAATTATGTAAACAAAATTAAGAGATCTAGAATATATAATGAAAAAATTATGTGTAGAATTCATGTAGTTGCTGACATCCTGAGAATTAGCTTTAACACATTAGACAGACGTTTTCCCTACTCAAGAAGACATAGAAAGATATTCAATAGACACACCATGCTGTTTGCATATTCCATTACACCTGATTTAGACACTAATCAAACAGTTGTCAACTTTAGAAATCTAAATAATATTTAAAAAATTCGAATGTACTGTATTTAGAATGTATATATCTGGTGCAAGAAACTGTGATGATAAATATATGGCATCTCCTCTACTATTAATGCTAATAGAATAAAATAAGGCCACTTATGTCTACATACCTAATAGAATGTATTGTAGGAATTGTGATAAATGTCCCTTTGTCAATGTCTGAGGAATAATCTAATATATAAGTGCTTGGTCAAAACGTTTATGAGTGTCCATAAATACTACTGCTTCCATAATACACTCATTCTTTTACATACAAAAAAAACTGCACTTTGTTGATCAAGTTCATGTGAGACCTCAAAGATAGGAATATAGATTGCTCTGTTTCACAGTCTGTTATTGGTAGGGCTCTTCTTTAGAGAGAGAGAGAGAGAGAGAGAGAGAGAGAGAGAGAGAGAGAGAGAGAGAAAGAGAGAGAGAGAGCAGTTGGAGCTGTCACAATGGTGGAGAGTATATAATGATTAACCAAAATTCAACGGACAGGTGAAATGTTTATTATTTTTCACCTCTCTGAATTTTAGTTAATATATATGTATGTATATATATATATATATATATATATATATATATATATATATATATATATATATATATATATATATATATATATATATATATGTATATATATATATATATATATATATATATATATATATATATATATGTATATATATATGTATGTATATATATGTATATATATACTCTTTTACTCTTTTACTTGTTTCAGTCACTTGACTGCGGCCATGCTGGAGCACCGCCTTTAGTCGAGCAAATCGACCCCGGGACTTATTCTTTGTAAGCTCAGTACCTATTCTATCAGTCTCTTTTTGCCGAACCGCTAAGTGACGGGGACGTAAACACACCAGCATCGGTTGTCAAGCAATGCTAGGGGGACAAACACAGACACACAAACATATACACACTCATATATATATATATATATATATATATATATATATATATATATATATATATATATATATAATAAATATTAGGGAATATATCCAAATTTACAGGGAAAAAAAATCAGATTTAGGATTAAATCCAATTTATAGTAAAATATTATAAAATATTATTTGAGACAAACCACTATTTTGCAAAACAAACAAGGAAAGACTTAATCATACTTTTATGTATTGATTAAGTCTTTCCTTGTTTGTTTTGCAAAATAGTGGTTTTGTCTCAAATAATATTTTATATATATATATATATATATATAAATATATACGACAGGCTTCTTTCAGTTTCCGCCTACCAAATCCACTCACAAGGCATTGGTCGGCCCGGGGCTATAGCAGAAGACACTTGCCCAAGATGCCACGCAGTGGGACTGAACCCGGAACAATGTGGTTGGTAAGCAAGCTACTTACCACACAGCCACTCCTGCGCCTATATATATATATATATATATATATATATATATATATATATATATATATATATAATATATATATATAATATATATATATATATGTATATATATATATATATGTATATATATATATATATATATATATATATATATATATATATATATATATATATATATATATATATATATATATATATATATGTGTGTGTGTGTAAAAAAGAAGTTTGAAAACGCCACTATATTAGATAAATTTTAATTTTACATGTTTCGGTTCTTGAAATAACGAACCTTATCAAAAAAATTTATAATAAAAAGTATAATGGAACAGTTCATAATTGTTACATACATTCAATAGAATCCATGCTATATACATTCAATAGAATCCATGTTCTTAAAAAGGCGAACCTTATCAAATATATTATAAAGAGTATAATAGAAAAATCCATAGTCGTTCCTTACTGTTTTGTCGAGTGTAGTGGAGAAGTTCATTATAGATTTTACCTTGTGTTCCAATGGAAGCAACAGTAGTGATTCTTGGTTGTCGTCTGTTGGTCGTAATTTTGGTAACCTTGGTGGTGGTTGGGGTTATATCAGCTAAGCTGTGGCTGTGACAGCAGCAGTAGCCGTGGTCTCTGGCACTGTTCACTGACGTCATATAATTCCAAACCAATCAAAACCCAGCTTCAACGAATATAAGGAAAAGACCCATAACTGTATCCTGTTAGGAAACCAACCAAGCAGAACGACAAGCTTGACCGCAGAAGAAAAACGTCATCAATTTTTTAACGAATCAAAATCAGATCTGCTCGCAGAGAAAAAATCTTTTTATAAATTCTTCCTTCCCTAAGACATACCACTGCCAGCGGGAGTGACTGTTTAAGGATCTGAGAAATTGTAATTCCCCCCACCTCCACTATTTTAATTCTCTCACTGTGGCCGTAGCAGCAGTGGTAGCAGTAGGGGGCTGTTGATCGTAGCAGTAATGGTAGCGACCACGGTGGTTGTAGTAGTAGTGCTAGTGGGAGCAGTCGTAGTGGTTGTGGTAGAATTTCGTTTTTTCTTTTTCGGAAGACCAATGTTCTGTTTTAATATTCCTGGCCCAGGGTGTTCAAACTTGGTCTAAATTTTTTGATGAAATAAAGTTCTTTATTTTGGCGTTGAGTGAAGGTTACGCTGTCACTGAATTTGTAAAGTGGGTAATTTGTAAATTTCGGATTTTCATTTGCAGCACATCTATCTATGTGTCCGCTGACCGGTATTTCCCGGTATTCAGGGTTTCTAATTTGTGATTTATGCACCGCCATCCTTTTACGTAAGCTATTTTTTGTATGGCCTATATATTGCCTATTGCAGCCTGCGCATGTTAAGACGTAAATTAAGTTTTCTGATGTACAGGTGAAGTTTGTTCTAATGGTGAACTGATGGCCTTGTTCTAGCATAAATTCTGAACCTTCTACCAAGATGACACAGATTCCGCAGTTGGGCCTTCCACATTTTCTAACTGCTGGTTTTGTGGTTGATGTTGAGTGCAGTTTAGCTTGGGTTAAAATCCTTTTCAAGGATTTTGGTTGCCGTTTACTTTTAATGATTGTGTGTGTTTCGAGGATCTGGTTCATCTTTGGGTCTCCCTTTAGTAGGGCTGTGCTTTGTAGTATGGTGCTGAAGGCCTCATTGTTAAGTGGGTTGTGTGTAGAGATGTAGGGAAGGGTTTTTAATTGTTCTTTCTTTTTTGGTTTTGTTTGTCTCAGGTCTTCTATACTTAATTTAAGTGCCCGTTGGATTGCACTGTCTATTAGGGGCTGTGGATAGTTTCTATTTGTGAGTGTGGTTCTAAGTTCCTGGAGACGTGTGTGTCGGGTGTTTGTGTCTGATATTATGGTGCAAATCCTTCTAGCTAAACAAAAAGGGACATTTATTCTAGTGTGTCGTGGGTGGCATGAATCAAAGGGTAGGTACTGTTTGGAGTCTGTCGGTTTATAATAGATATCTGTCTCTATTTTGTTGCCGGTTTTCTTAATGAGGATGTCTAAAAATGGTAATTCTTCTTCGTTATGATCCATCGTGAATTGTATATTATCATTTATTCCATTTAATAGTATTTTAAATTCCTCAAGTTTCTCTATACTTTTATCCCAGAGGATAAAACAGTCGTCGAGGTATCTTTTCCAGTTGTTCTGGATATAGGTGGAGAAGGTGTTTCCATATTTCTCGAGTGTT
>NC_043011.1:393426-435926 GCF_006345805.1 Octopus sinensis
ATTAGTGGAGGGGAGGTACGACGACGAGCTCGGGGCAAACCTGGGCGTCGACGAGGAATACCTGACCCGCCTGTTTCAAACGACTTTCGGCCCGGGACCTATGGACAACTTCCAGAGATCCCTGGCCTGGCGGTGCTACCGAGAAGCGCTACCCGTTCGGGATAAGCTCTATAGGCATGGCTCGAGAAACACGGGGCCGACCTGCCCGAGATGCGGGCAGAGCGACGAAATCGCTCTGCACGCAATCGTGCAGTGTCCAGCAATTTCCCACCTGTGGGCTTATGTCGAACGACTGCTGTCACGTGTGGGACGTGTCGGTTTATCAGCCGAGTCTATCGTTAATATCGTCACGCCTCCTTCCTTCAAACGGGAAGGAAGAGCTATTTTTATCATACTTGTGGCTATGGCGAAAGAATGTATCTGGTGGACGCGTCTGAAAGGATTAGAGACAAACACTTTCCTCTCTGGTCAATCTCTCATCAACTTCTTCAAGTATCACTTGAAGAAAAAAGTGAGAGTAGAGAGGCAAGTTTTGTCTAGTGAATGTTTTAAAAAAAGATGGGTGAATGTAGCAAGGATGGCACGTATGAATGACGAAGCCACCTTGACTATGATTCTATGAACCGTAAAAATTAATACAGAGAGTTGCTTATTTGCAAAAAAAAAAAAAGAAGAAATATAACATGTGACTTCATTGACCGAGGTTACCGTGGTCTTTTCCGTAGGCTTTTCTTTCCACGGGTAAACCTCACCTGTCCTCCCCTTTACACTTCATATTGACATTTCTGTGATAACGATCCCTATTGATCAATTTTTTTCCTCTCCCCCTTTTTTTTAAATCCCCCTTTTTTTTGTCCTTTCTCTCCTTTTACGATCCCTTTTGATCGACCCCCCCTTTTTTATTTTATTTTATTTGTTATTTTATTATTATTATTATTATTATTATTATTATTATTTTTTTTTTTTTAAACCTTCGAAAGAAAAGCTCTACCTTGTAATTTGTTCTATCTGTGTGCAGCCCTGTGTGGCTAATAAAGAAACATATCTATCTATCTATCTATCTATCTATCTATAAAACATCCTAATGGCCTTAACTGCCAAATTTTAGTCGTTTCTTTTATGATCCAAAACTAGGTCAAAAGTACTGAATGGATCTTTATGAAATTTGGAAATTATATTCTATGCATAACGGCTATAACCCCCATTACAATTCATATATTTTTGCTGTTGATGAAATTTTAACCATAGATATTAGACACAAATGAAGTAATATTTATAAAATTTCATCATCTTACAAGTTAGAAAGACCCCTCCATGGGGACTTAACACCCACAATTTTATCATTTTATCTAAGCAAAAACGAATTCAGTTGTGCTCTTGGAAGCTGTAGGGCCACCCGAGCATAAAAGATGAGCATTATTTGTAATTCAATGGTACAACAGTGTAAGAGTTTGCTTTGACATACATTTACATTGTGATTTCTGCAATCTGCTGCATAAATTGTCAAGTAAATGAGAGGCATTTTGCCTCCACTGATTCAGTTGCAAAGTGTTGAGTGAAGTTATTTGATTGCAGACCTCCTTTCAGTCTTGTTATTACCACTGGGTCACACATAGTCCCCAGAGGGTAACATTGAATTCAAGGCCTTCCCAGATGAGTGACTGGTTATTCAAAGACATTTATAGATTGTAAATTTATTCTATCCAGTTACGTATCTTTTTACCAGGTTCTTTAAGACTGGAATTTTTGAAAATGCGCATAAAAATCAGTAGTATGGGATATATGTGGTACGATTACAATTTCTTTTAGGGTGTGTAAAGAGGGAAATAACCATCATCTGCAATTTTGATGAAATTCGAAGCATAGATATTCCAGTTCATTACAGAAAAGTCTAATTTTTCAACTGAATGTAACACGGGCAACGCCAGGTATCTCTGCTAGCATATATAGATTTGTATATATATATGTATAGATATATATATATATATATATATACACGCAAACACATATCTATCTATCTATCTATCTATCTATCTATCTATCTATCTATCTATCTATCTATCTATCTATCTATCTATCTATCTATCTATCTATCTATCTATCTATCTCTATACACACACACACACACACACATGTATATATATACATACACATACATGTAGATATACATATATATATTTACATATACATAATACACACACATTTCTCTGCGGAGGTATTCTAAACTCGTCTGAGAAATGTCATTAAATTGTCGATAAAATTGAACAGAATGGGCAATAAAATGCTGTCACTTTAAAGCTATCTTTGGGTGTTGTTAATCGGGAGATGTGTTACTGTCTGTTTGGGAATGGTTTATGGCTTCAGTAATCCATTCCAACCAACTTTCTTAAATGTTTTTCTGTAATTATTATTACATTGACAGAATTGCTCTGTTCAGCACACTAAATTATTTTTTGGTTACCATTCATTAAGCCAAACATAGAGATACAGGGGCCATAAATTCTTTCAGGTTCTCATTAACTGATGGATAAAATTAACTGAACTAAGTGAGATATTTTTTTCAACCACCTACAAGTTCGGTTTTGGTTATGAAAATATGAAATTTTATAGATAGGTTTGAATCCAATGCATTTTGTATGACCTCCTAACATTTCTGCCACACGCCCACCTTCAGTTATAAAGATAAAGGGTGTTTCTGCCATTGACATAAGGCCACCGATTTGTAGGGAAGAAATATTGTTGACTTGGAAGAAATACAGTTGACTAACATACCTGGTATGTATTTTGACAGCCTTCCACATTTCTGCCGAGAGGAATGAAAGCCTATTTCAAATTCTAAAAGATTTGAAACCAGAACAAAGAAAATAAAGAAAAGAAAAGAAATGAAATATTATAAAACATTTATCTTTGGCCATCTTATTGCTTTCATTTTGTTATGAAATTCATCCATGTAGTTATGATGAGTTGATGCTTAGTGCATCTATAACTGGTCATCTGATCATTGAGAGTTTCCAAAGATGAAGGTTTTTTTTGCAATGAGCTTTCAGATGCAAGGGCTACCAGTTGAAAGCCCCACATACCAGATGCTAGCATGTTTATAGAGTTATCAGGAGAGAATATGTGCTGTTTTGGAGACTACCTCTCGATGGCATCATTGCACACTGCCCCACCTCTCACTGACACGAGGCCTCACTTACTAGATCAACTGATTATTGGGTTTCACTCCATATTCTTCTAGCTATTGCTTATCGTCTCTTTTAAACCAAATCCAGTGGCTTGCCTTTTCCAGTGTAGTTTGGATATTACACGTGGTGGTATTTGCTTTATGATGAGTTAGGCCTAATGATAACAATAGTCGCCTCACACTGTGTCCATCGAATCCTCTACATCTGACTTTGATTGGAAACTGCTCTGCTTTCCGGATCAACAAAGTTTACTCTTATCTCTAAAACCAGATTTTTCCTGAACAGAACTGCGATACCCCTCCCCCTCCAGGCTGGCCTGGAGAAATAAATTTCTCGTAGCCGTTTAGGAGGGGAGAAAAGCCTCTCGGTCCATTTAGCCAGATTTCTGTAACTATTATCACATCCAATCTATGCGACCTGAAATCATTGAGGAAACGCCCTTCTTTCCAATTCGACCCCAGGTCACGAACAATCAAACATCCTACGTTGAGTATAAACATGAAGAAAAATTACTTACCTCTGCTGGAGATGGATGATGGCCCATCTCATTCTATTTAATTTGGGGCTCATGAGGTCTTTATAACCAGGCCTTCATAAAATTGAGGAGAAAAGTCTTTCCTCAGAGGGCCTACATCATCATGGACTTTTGTTTTTAAGTTCAAATAATTAGAACTATCTATTTGAAAAATGGAAATTCATTTGGGGGTGTGCATAGGATATTCTATTGCTGCAGGTATCTTTTTTATTTTCTGTAATAATGTCTTATAACCGGCATTTATCGCCATTAAGTTCGTGTCAGGGCGGAACATGGGTCTAGGGTTTTTCTTTTTTGGTGTACTGGGGCGCGGATGTTTGGTGTACTGGGACGAACATTTTTTCTTTTCCTAGTTACTATAGTCCAATTATTCATGTCTTCCACCTCCTCCGCCTGGGATGACTTTGGAGTTAGTGTTGTAGGTGTTGCTTGTGTTGTTGACAGTGTTGATCTTTGTGACGCTACTGTTGTTGTTGCTTCTGGTGTAGCTGTTGATCCTGGAAGTGTTGATTCCTCCAACGTCATTGCTGTTGCAGGTGTTGGTGTTGCTGTTTTCACTGGTTTTTCGATAGCCTTTTGGTTTCTCGTTGCTGGTGGGAGTATCGCTGCTTTCTCGAGGGGAGGAGTACACTCAACCCTGATATGACCTTTTTGGCCACACTTGTAGCTACGTGGATTGTTCCCCTCGATATTAACCTCCTCCAAGCCCACCGTTATTGCTGCCACAAGCCAGGCAGTGTCCACTTCTGGAGGGATCTCTGCCACCTTTACATTGGAGGTACACTTTTCTAGGTAAGTTGGTAGGAATACCATCTCAGACATTTTTAGGGTCTCTGTGGAGTGCTGCCTGGATTTTTCCTCTGAACTAATTCTCACTTTGATTGTAGTCAACCTCTTTCCTTTTGTGAGGAACACAACTTCTTGCCAAATGTGTCGAAGACACTTCTTCACCGCCTCTTTATTAACTGTTTCCAATTTTCTGCTTTTTAGCACAACCGTTTTAGAAACCACAGTGCTTCTTTCAGCTTTTTCCAAGATTTCGCTGGGAGGGGAGATTTTTAATTCCTACCCCTCCCGTTTTATCATTTGTTTGAATTTCTCCATTTCTTCGGTGTTTATTTTGACTTCTCTCCTGGCCACTCCAGCGGCCGCAGCAAAATTTGGTTTTACAGTCTCCTTTTCGGGAGACAAAACTTTGTTTGGTTCCTTAACTGAGCTTGACAGATTTTTCACATCCTCCTTAACAGGAGACACATTTTTTTGCTTTTTCTGCTCCTTCACAGAGCTTAACAGTTTGTCTTTACTGGGAGACGCAATTTCTTCCTCCTCACTGGAATTATTATCTGTTATCATTTTTTTGGGGTGGTTTAAAATAAACTCAGAAAATATAAAAAATTTCCCCTTCAAGCTAGGAGGAATAAATAACAAACGCTGCAAACAGCAGTAACAGTTTTTAAAACAAATAAAACAATTCCAACAACATTCAAAGTGTTTTAAGAAATACAAAACACTTTAACGGTAGAAATCATCAAAGAAAAATTTCTGGCGATTTCTAGCCTTAGTTTTAATCACTTACCAGGGACCAAAACAGAGGGGACGATACAAGACACGGGTCGATAAAATCGAGTGATATTTACAACAAAATGAACATTTTAAGAATATAGGAAAAATATAATCGTGTTTTGAACAAACAAAAGGACAATACAATGAAGTGGGGGACAGGTTCGGCTCCGACCCCACAAGCCCCGTTCCACCACTGAGACCTTTCCATTATTCTTCATAGTTTACACTTACGTCTGGTTATTCATACCCGGCATTCGCACCACTTTCATCCATCTTTTGTCGTATGTCGCAGACGACAGACATCTCCTCTCCAGCCGTATTTTCCTTTTGAGATGGAAAATAAAGAACGTTACCAATCCCCGGCTGGAAATGAAGACGCCTGTCGTTATTCCTTTCATACGAGTTTTCCATACTGCGTATTTCGCCATAGCAATTACAACGAGAAAAGACGGCGGAATAATCTTAATGTACTCTTCACAGACGGGACAGCAGCTGTTCGACATAAACCCACAATTCCGAGATTTTCGGATGTTGTACAAAAGTGTGCAGGACAGAGAAACTGTCCTACTCACAACTTGGAGAAGTGGGCATATCAGTAAAGTTGCGGGCAAAAATTAAGGCTTTATTTAAAAGAATAGGAGAAATAGATTCGTAATAATTAGAAATATCAAACTGAATAAAATGGATACGTTGCTTATCTTCGAGGGAATCGAACCATGTGATTAATTGTCGACAGAGCACCATAAAGAGAGTTTGACCTTATTTTTAACGAGGCCCAAATCAGAATTAGTTGGGCAAATTAAAAAATTTGTAGAATCCCCGAATCATGTCCACTTGCCGGTTCATATCTTAGGAAAAATGTGGTGTATAAATTGCACAGTAAAAGTAGATTACCAAAAAAAAAAGAAAAGAAAAACAGGTATACATAGGGAACACTATTGATTTTAAGATGAGATACAGAGCCCATTTAAATTCCTTTTCTAAAGCTAAGCATAAAAACTCAACGATTCTCGCCTCATATACACACCACCTAAGAGATAGCAACACTGATTATATTTTATCGTGGTCCATAATTACAGAGGACCGCCTAATTATAGTGCTAGTTTGAATAGATGCAGGTTATGTATAAGGGAATCAAATATCATCCTTAGATCATACAGTGCAAACACAGTAAATACAATTTTGTGATGCGATTCCCTCATGTAGTCATAAACTCCATTTCACATTTTGGAAAATTTATAGAACCAAACATACTTGGAGGAATGCCTGTAATTTGAAACCTTTTAGCTTTTAGTATTGTGAATATGTCATTCTGCTACACATAATTAGACTTAAGTCTCAATAGGTTAATATTCTTGTCCCATCATTCCATGTTCTCCATTCTCTCATTTGCATGCGTAAGAATGAATTTTTATATAAACCTATATCCATATATAATAATAATAATAATAATAATAATAATAATAATAATAATAATAATAATAATAATAACAACAACAACAAAATCGAAAAATACCTTAGGAATGAGAACCCAGGTTCGAAATTTCCCCAAGACACCTGGTGAAGGTTGGAGGTATATCAGCCGAAACGTTGGTGTTAACAACAAACAAGATGAGGACAAATATCCGACAATTGTAAATAATGAAAATAATGTACATAACTCATCTTCTCTTAGATATAGAGCTGTTTTATCTAATCGGTACGGAGCTGACATTAGACTTCAATGGAGACATATAGAGAAACGCCAAAAAAATCTAGCTCATCTTTCAAACCATCTAACTTTCTTGTGTAGATGTAGAGAGTCAAAGCTTGAATATAACGACACCAGTGGATTCATATAAAGCTAAAAAAAGTAGCGGAAAGGTCAGGACACGCCCTCGTCCGTGAGAGGCTCCATTACAACCGCTGGAAAAGACATCAACTAAATAACGAAATCAAAGAGAGGTTATCTTCATTACTTAGAAAAATAACTAGAGATGGTGATAGAAAGAGAATCTAACAAGATCTGGAAATGTCGTACATGAAAGAATTTGAAATGGTGAAGACATGCCAAATAAAGAAGTTTATGAAACTCAAAGGTCAGAGAATGAAGACTGAAATCCGTCACCCACCTGTGAAAGCAGTAATTAATGTAAGTAGCCCACACCTAGAAAGCTCTGAAGAAGCAGTACTAAACAAAGGTCTCAACTTTGTGACAACCATCAAGCGCATTCAATAGCCCCTATTGAAGATATAGCCATAAAGATATCAAAAGCTCAGTGAGATGAACTAAGATGGAAAGTGAGACAGCTACAAGAAAAAGTGAAACTTCTCAAACCAAACATCACTAAGGAAGAAACATTCGCTATCAAAAGACTACAGAGAGACAATTCCATCATAATTATTCCAGCAGACAAGGGAAATGCTACAGTCTGACTACTCGGAAAACTGGCAATCTTATAAGTGATGGTAGCTACAGCAAAGAAAAACCCAACTCTGAAAACAGAGAGGAAGTTGTCACAGATCTTGATCAAGAACAAGGATCGCTTTAAACCAATGAAGTACAGACAACTGACTCAACACTACAGTAAACCTTTACTACCACACATGTACAGTCTTCCTAAGATTCACAAGGACGGTATTCCATTAAGTTCTATAGTGAGCTGTAGAGGTTCAGCATGTCATCCACTGAGCTGCTTCCTTGTGGATATAATCAGTCCATTAGCAGGAAAGTCAACATCGTAAATGAAGAATTCAACCCACATCACAGAATTGATCAACGATACCCCCACTGAATCCAACCAGATGGTGAGTTTAGATGTGATAAGTCTGTTCACCAAAGTCTTAACTGGTGAAGCACTATCGGTGATTCAAGAAAAACTAGTGACAGACACCGATCTAAAAGAACGCGCTAGTATACCAATAAGAAGCTTGATGGAAATGCTGACCTTCTGTGGAGAAACTACCTACTTCAGTCTGGACACTTATATATCGACAAGAAGAGGGTTTGGTTATGGGTTCGCCATTATCACTGATAATAGCCAATAATAGCTAATATATACATGGAATACTTTGAGAATTTGCCTTTAGGATGAGCACCACTAAAACCAACCATATGTTGATGACACCTTCATACTCTGGCCTCACCAGGAAGATGTCCAAGTGCTGTTAGATCATGTGAACTCAATAAAACTATCTATACAGTTCACAATGGAAAAATAAAAAGACAATCAGCTAGCTTTTGAAGAAAAAGATTACTCTCAGATACGAGCATGTCGTCCTGAAACGATAAGAAAAAAGAAAAACGAATGTGTTGGTCATCCTATGGTTGTGGAGGTTAACATTTTAAAAGTAATTGTCCTTTTAAAAATGGTAAATGTTTCGATTGTGGAAAAATCAGAAATACAAAGCTCACATTGTATAGCGAAAAAAAAAGGATCAAACAAAAAACTTTGTAAAGAATGTATTGTTAAAAAAAAATTCTAAGCGAGACTCAGAAAAGAAAATTTGTGTCCATAAAATTGAAAAATATGAATAGCAAGTTACAATTGGATACAAGCAGTGATAGCACGATAATTGATACAGATACATAGAGAAAAATAGGGGAACCTAGATTAAAGGAATCTTCGAAAATTGCGTGAGGTGTTTCAGGAAAAAAAATTGCATTTTATGGGCGAAATGATAGGTGATGTTACATTTCGTGGAAAAACTTAGAAAGCCAAATTTTTGTTTTGAAAAATACGACACCCATAAATATTTTTTGTAAGAATGTAAATGGTTCTTCCGTCTGTACAAATAAGGCGTCGGAGAATTTAAAAAAAGAATAAAGAAAAAAATTTCCAGAAGTTTTTTTTGAGGAATTAGGCCTTTGCATCAAAACAGAGGCGAAGTTTCAAGTGAAAGAAAACGCTATACCGGTATTTGAATCTAAACGAACGGTACCTTTCGCAGCGTTGAAACAAGACAACGAAGAATTGGATAGACTTGAAACGCTTGGCGTTATTGAAAAAAAACTGATCACTCAAAATGGGCGTATTCAACAATTTATGTCAATAAAATCCGAGTATGTGCTGATTTCTCAACGGGATTAAACGAATGTTTGCTGCCTAGTCCGGAAGAAATGTTCGCGAAGTTGAATGAAGGAATATTTTTTTCAAAGTTGGACCTATCTGAAGCATATTTGCGGGTAAAAGTTACGTTCATATCATTGATAAAGAGGGAATCCGGCTGTCGAAGTTAAAAGCAGATGCGACTACAAATACTCCAGTTTTAACATCACTAAGGAAATTAAGAGAGTTCTTTGGCCATATAAACTTCTATAGACAGTTTATTCTGCATTGTATGGAGACCATATATCTGCTGGTAGAATTACTATGCAATTGTAAACGAAGAAATGAAAGTATCTCTTTAATTCTAACAGAATTACAGTTTTTTAACAACTTTAAAGAAAAATTAACGAGAGTTAGCTTGCTAGCCTATCCGATACCAGCTGCACCTCTATCACTAATGGTAAATGTATCTGATGTAGGAATCAGTGGAATGTTGCAACAATTTGTCCCAAACTCCTACTCTTTTACTTGTTTCAGTCATTTGACTGTGGCCATGCTGGAGCACCGCCTTTAGTCGAGCAAATCGACCCCAGGACTTATTCTTTGTAAGCCTAGTACTTATTCTATCGGTCTCTTTTGCTGAACCGCTAAGTTACGGGGACGTAAACACACCAGCATCGGTTGTCAAGCGATGTTGGGAGGACAAACGCAGACACACAAACACACACGTACATACATACATATATATATATATATATATATATATATATATATATATATATATATATATATATATATATATATATATATATATATATATATATATATACATATATACGACGGGCTCCTTTCAGTTTCCGTCTACCAAATCCACTCACAAGACTTTGCTCGGCCCGAGGCTATAGTAGAAGACACTTACCCAAGGTGCCACGCAGTGGGACTGAACCCGGGACCATGTGGTTGGTAAGCAAGCTACTTACCACACAGCCACTCCTACACCTGGCAACTTTTTCTTTTTTCTTGAGGTGTTTCAAGATATAGTACTTTCACATGAGAGTTGTTGACCTCTTACTTGTCAGTAAAGCATTTTTGCTATTTCTTGGAAAGAACCTTCACCATTTATACTGATCATAAACCATTAACCCATGCATTACCATCCAAAAGGGATAAATATTCCCCAACGGGTATTAAGCATCTTGATTATTTTTCACAAGTTACTGTGGATATATGTGATATGAAGGGCTCTAAAAGTTCCGCAGCTGACTCATTATCTCGTGTTCATGTGAATGCTTTGCACTCTTGGGATACCATTAATTTGAGAAATTACTGCGGGTTCGAGAAACAATGAAGAATTATTGAAACACCACAATTCAGAGTGATATTATCTAAATTTTCGTCTATTACCAGATCTTTTCGGTTTGAACGGCAGTTTTTAACATAATCTCTAGGTAACTAAAAAATTTTAAACTTCGTATACTGGTAGAATGTATTTATAAAGCATCTTTTTCTCTTGGTTTATTGAGAAAATTCTATACTTTGAAAGATATTTGTTGTTTTTTTCTTCAATTTCTGCAATTTCAACCAATCAGTGACGTCTATTGAGGTAAATAACATTCTGTGCCGTATGAATAGGTCTCTCGTTTAAGAAACAGATTGAGTTTATTTACATTTGTAAAAAAAAAAAAAAATTACCCTTCCCCCCACCCCTAACCCTAACCCTAACCCTAAAACAGATTGAAATGCAATAGATCGATACTAGGGTCATACTTATGGGTGACAATTTCATATGACACCGCTAGAAAAAACTGCCGTTCAAACCGAAAAGATCCCATGCTACTGTTTCACCAATATGATATGATGTGGATCTTCTACTGAAAAATCTTAGACAAACGGTTTTTTCAGCTCTTCATAATTTCTCTTATCCTGGTATTTCGGCAACAACAGAATTGATTTCAGCCTATTTCATATGGCCAGACATACAAGGATATTTATAACTGGGTATATCTTGTTAAAAAGCTAAAGTTCACTACCACATTAAGCTACCACTAGGCATCTTTGACACTCCTGATGGCTCATTTTAAACTTACTTACATTGATATTGTGGGTCCTTTACTCCCCAGCATAGGACAAAGTATATTTATTAACTTGTACAGACCATTTTTAAAGATGGTCTGAAGCTATATCGATTAAGAATATTTCATCTCTGGCGGTTACAAAATTCCTAGTTACTGAATAAGTTTTACATTTTGGTATTCATACTACAATAACACCTGACAGAGGTCGTCAATTTGAATCTAGTCTCTTCACTGATTTAATTAATCTGTTAGGTGCGGAAGGAGTTTGTGCAACAGCTTATCACCCCATTTTATATAGAATGATAGAATGTTTTCATTGTCAGCTTAGATGTTCAAAAGCCCTGCTGATCGTGTTACTAGGAGTACATACGACTATTGCAGAAGACATAGGTTAATCTACAGCAGAAGTACTGTACTGCCTGGTCAGATAGCGATAGGAACAAATAACCACAACGTAATCCTACTAATTATGTTAATCGATTGCTAATCTATATGGCGGAGTTACCTCCGTTAATTATGAGACCCGAGCTGATTAAAACTTTCGTTCTGTTAGATATAAATACTTGGACTCGTGTTTTTGTACGTAATGATACAGTTAAGCATTCCTTGCGCACAGCGTATTCTTGTCCATATCGGATTGTAAAAGCCAAGCAAAGGCATATGATCCTTGACATGCAAGGAAGACATGAAACTATGAGTTTTGATAAACTCAAGAAAGCCTTCTATCTTCTGCAATACCTAGAATGATCTATCTATACACAAAGCACAAAACATTCTCTCACAGCACTGTTTTACGTCAGAGTGAGACTAAAAGTGGAAGAAACGTGCATTGGCCAACCAAGTTCACACAATCCTACTACATTTGAACTGCGTTCCTGAATACCCCCACGTGACTGAAGCTGAACTAACCGATTACAATAGATAAGAACTGAGTGAACTGTCAATGGGGGTATTTGACGGTATTAGTTCGACCGTGTTGGGTAACCGTATTAGTTCGATGTGTGTAGGTTTAACAATCAGTAGTTGAACAGTGAATACTGAGTATCGTGCCTACGTTCGAGTAGTACAGAGTGCGTTCTGTGTTAACATGTATTTCTGCGATAGGTTATTGTTAGATCACCACAACCAACTATTTATTCGTATGATACCATTTTACACCAGACGTGTATATCCACGTCATAACAATTCCACCCCGCCCAAATAAAAAACACAACTGTTATGTATCTATGAAAGCTGTGAATAATAATAATAATAATAATGATGATGATGATGATGATGATAATAATAATAATGATAATAATAATAATGATGATGATGATAATAATAATAATGATAATAATGATGATGATAATAATAATAATGATAATAATAATAATAATAATAATAATAATAATAATAATAATAATAATAATAGTAATAATAATAATAACAATAATAATAATAATAATAATAATAATAATAATAATAATAATAATAATAATAAGTGAACACCGGGGACGTTTAAGATGTAAGAAGGAAAATTCAGAGCTCCGAAATCTATCCACAAACATCGAAAACAAGGACATCCTATGGAGCCAAAGTTTTACTAACAAAGAATTGGACTGTATCCGAGTAAGTAATACTAATTGAAATTTATTACTATTTTCGAAACGAAATGATGTATTTTGACTCGATATCATCTCCGCCTCTAACGCAACACATGTAAACATGCGTGGAACATCACGATCATCTCCGACCCCAAACACCATGTACAAAGGAACTACGAAGAAATTAAATGCCACCGATACTATTCAACCCAAGAATAACAATCGAGCGGTACGTGTATATCCACGTCATAACAATTCCACCCCGCCCAAATAAAAAACACAACTGTTATGTATCTATGAAAGCTGTGAATAATAATAATAATAATAATAATAATAATAATGATGATGATGATGATGATGATAATGATGCTTTATGTATAGATAGATCAACAAAAAATGTACGAAAAACTACACGTGCAAAATAATGTGACAACAGAAATAAACGGACCGGTACCCTACGAAAATGACGACCGTCAAAATAATGGGCCGGACGTTGTACCTCATGTCCCGCAAATAAAACCCAAAAGACGTAAATGGACACGTGAGGAATACATTTCTATCTTACACGCATACTTCACAGCAGTACTCTACCCAAAAAATGAAAATACAACAACACATACATATAAAATATGGAAGGAAAATAATAGAGATATAGACTTGGATGAACCCTAATAAATTAGCTAACGTACGAAGATACATTCTCAACACAAAAAAAATATCAGAAATAGAAATAGAACACCTAAAAGAAAACATACACCAGGAAAATGTAGATAGAAGCCACACAACAATGCCCAATAATATAAACACTGAAACTGTAAAACACGAAGACAAACGCAACATTCCCAACAAACACGATGTAAACAACGAAGGGGAGCCTAATGATTATGATAATATAAAAAATAAAATAATCAAAGAACTGAAAACCACAGAGCTCAAAATGGACCACCGACCATACCTCCCAAGAATCAAAATAAACAAAATAACAACACCTATTATAAACAGCATAAACTAGCCGTCACTGAACTGATAGCCACTGAATCAAAAAAAAGTGATATCACTGAGCTAAATAACCTAATATACGCAGCAGCCACTGCAGCCACAAAAGAAGCTGGATACTCACCCAAACCCGCCCAAACAGGAGTACCACCACCCAAACAAACCCTGTGGATAAATAACATCCAAAGCAAAATAAAAAAAAATTAGAAAAGACCTGTCGATTCTTAATGAAATCAGCAAAGAATCAACGCTACTGAGCAACAAAAAGAGAACAAAAATACTCCGCAAATATAACATCACAGAGAAAGATTTGCCTGAAATAAAAGAAAAGCTGAAGCAAGATATCTTTGCCAAAGCACAAAGGATCCGCCGGTACAAGAAACGCCAACGCTTCTTTGAACAAAACAAAAAGTTCAACTCCAATCCCAAAAAGTTCTACCAAGAACTGGGAAAAAATAAAATAGAAGTCACTGCAGCACCAACGGCAGAAGGATTGGAAGAATTCTGGGGAGAAATATAGTCGGCGAACGAACCACCAAAAAAAAGGAGTATCAGAATAACAAACTCGGCATCTGAACAACTTTGGACCCCCATAACAACTGAAGAGGTCACCCAGGCACTGCAAAGACTAAGCAACTGGAAGGCACCTGGGCATGACAAGATCCCCAACTTCTGGTTGAAATATCTAACAGGAATGCACAAAAAGCTGGCTGAAAACTTTAACAACGTACTAGCAGAGCCAGAGACAATGCCTGAATGGCTCACGAAGGGGAAAACCATCTTAATTCCCAAATCAAATGAAACAGAAAAACCAGAAAACTACAGACCAATAACCTGCCTCCCTACTATGTTCAAGGCATTTACTGCAGTGATATCACAAAGGCTGAACAAGCACCTGGACGAAAACAAACTGTTCCCAGAAGAGCAGAAAGGATGCCGCAAAGGCTCATATGGCTGTAAAGATCAACTAATGATTAATAAAGCCATAACTGAAGACAGCCACAGAAAGAAGAAAGGCCTCAGTATGGCCTGGATTGACTACAAAAAGGCGTTTGATAGCATCCCCCACACATGGATCCTCGAAACACTAGCCATTAACAAAGTAGCACCAACAATCATAAAATTCATAGAGCACTCTATGAATAAATGGCAAACAGACCTACACCTCCAAACAAAAGAGGGACTCATGAAAACCAAAGACATCCCCATTAGAAGAGGAATATTCCAGGGAGACACGCTCTCTCCACTCCTTTTCTGCTTGGCACTGTCACCTCTATCTGATATGCTAAATAGAACTGGATGCGGATATAAATGTTACGGCAAAACGATCAGCCACCTTTTATATATGGATGACCTAAAACTATACGCTGCAAAGACAAACAGCTGGAAACACTATTAAAGACAGTTCATGGATTTACCAAAGAAATAGATATGAAATTTGGATTAGAAAAATGCGCCAAAGTAACCCTGAAAAGAGGAAAACTAGTTAAGATTAACAACATCACACTAGATAAAACCAATGAAATAAAAGAATTAGACCAAAGCCAAACTTACAAATACTTAGGAATCCATGAACTAGATAAGACACAACACACACAAATGAAAGAGAAAATAAAAAAAGAATATTATAGACGAGTTAGATCAATACTAAACACAGAGCTCAATGCTAAAAACAAGATAATAGGTATCAACACTGTAGCTGTCTCAGTTATAAGTTACAGCTACAATATCCTTAACTGGACACGAAATGAACTGACCAAAATAGATAGGAAAACAAGAAAAATAATGACAGTATCTAGGATGCATCACCCAAAATCTGACATAGAAAGACTATATATACAACGTATAGAAGGTGGTAGAGGCCTTATACAGCTGGAAAACTACTATAAAATAACCACCTGCAAAAATATCTACTTCAGAAGGAAGGAAAACTGATCCAGATAGCGGCAAAACACGAGCAAAACAAAAAACTGTTCTCAGTATTTAAGGAAGCTGACAAATACAAACAAGAAATCATACCACCTAATAAACATGAAGAAGAAGAAGAAGAAGATGAAGAAACAACAAAAGCTATAAAACAAATGAAATCCAAACTAAAAATAGAACAGCAACGAACCATGATAAAACGATGGCAAGAAAAGCCCCTTCATGGTAAATACTGCACTAAACTAAACGCAAAAGAAATAGACAAAGAAAAATCCCAGCAATGGTTGAGAAGCTCAGGACTCAAAGCAGAAACAGAGAGATTTTTAATTGCAGCACAAGACCAAAGCCTCCCCACCAGAAATTACCAAAAACATGTAATGAAAAGAAATATTACAAGTAACTGCAGAATATGTGGAGATGGACAAGAAACAATAAATCATATTATCTCTAGCTGCCCAGTCCTGGCTAAGAAGGAATATATTCACAGACATGACAGAGTTGGAACCTACATACATTGGAAGCTATGCCAACATTATGGAATAACAACAGAAAAAAGATGGTATAGGCACACACCAGAAAAGGTCACAGAAAACGAGAAAGCAACCATACTCTGGGATATGCTGATACACACAGATAGAGAAATTAAGGCCAACAGACCAGATATAGTTGTCAGAGATCATGAAGAAAAAAAATGCTTTCTAATTGATGTATCAATACCGGCTGATGACAACGTGTCTCTAAAAGAAATGGAGAAACTCTCAAAATACAAAGACCTGGAAATAGAGGTAACTAGAATGTGGAATCTGAAAACAGAAACAATTCCTATCATAGTAGGTGCATTAGGCATGATAAAAAAATATTCAGACAAATACATAACAAAAACACCAGGACTTACAAACACATATAACATACAGAAAATTGCACTACTAGGCACTGCACACATCCTACGCAGAACACTTTCCATACAATAACCATCAGCGCATCACAACAAATCACAGCACATACCCAAGGCACACAGAGCTGTGCTCGGTAGTGAAGTGAAAGCACGCTATAAAAATAAAACTACTGAATAATAATAATAATAATAATAATAATAATAATAATAATAATAATAATAATAATAATGATGATAATAATAATAATAATAATAATAATAATAATGATGATAATAATAATAATAATAATGATAATAATAATGATGATAATAATAATAATAATAATGATAATAATAATAATAATGATGATGATGATGATGATGATGATGATGATGATGATGATGATGATGATGATGATGATGATGATGATGATGATGATGATGATGATGATGATAATAATAATAATAATAATAATAATAATAAATGCCCTGATGCAGTATAAATGCAGTATAAATGCCCTGATGCAGTATAAATGCCCTGATGCAGAATAAATGCCCTGATGCAGTACCAATGCCCTGATGCAGTACCAATGCCCTGATGCAGTACCAATGCCCTGATGCAGTACCAATGCCCTGATGCAGTATAAATGCCCTGATGCAGTACCAGGCAGTGGCTCTCATGGCTTCTGATCTTAACTGATTGGAAGTGTTATCATGTACATTGTTTTGTCTTGGTATAAAAGATGGGCTACAGCAAATATTCTGCTCACCACCACAGATTTGCTTGTCAGTTGTTTGACCTTAACCAGTTGAGCATGTCCCTTAGTGGCTGACGATATGTGCATCTCTGATCACGAGCAGAAGTAGTGGGGGAGCATCATAGCCATGAGAGGGATTCTTTGGGGTTTGAATAATTCACCTCTGGAAACATGGGTGTTTCGTTCAACATCCTTAAACAACCCTTATTCAGGGACCTTTCGAGCGGGATGGGCTACTCAACCTGAAGAAAATTCTAACTGGGCCTCACCTTCAAGGTCATGTGCTGTTTATCTTGATATGAGATCACCATGTCGCGCACATATGGTTGTGATGCATGTGCCTGGTGTACCCTTATCAGACGCGTAGTCATGATGGGTATATTGGGCTTCGTATATTTTACCCCAGTGTCACTTTGATGGCATGAACTGCTCTCTCACTCAATAATAATAATAATAATAATAATAATAATAATAATAATAATAATAATAATAATAATGCTAATAGAAATTGAAAAAATGTGGCATCTCAAGGCGACTACAGTACCAGTGATTGTAGGATCTCTAGGAATGATGAAAAAAAAAGGGTACTGAAACCTATTTGAAAATGATACCAGACTTACCAACCCTACAGGAAGTGCAAAAAATCGTATTAACTGGAACGGCTCATGTACTGAGAAGAGCATTATCGCTGTGAAAACAACATCCATCCATGAATTTATTTATTTATTAATTTTTGAATACATATTTTATCTGTGAATTTGCGCGTGTAATCTGGGAATGCATACAATGAGCTTCTCTGTCCTAGGTATATGGAAAACACTCGGCGAGAAACGGAAGAAAATTTGAAGAAAGAAGGAAAAAAACATAATAATAATAATAATAATGATAATAATAATAATAATAATAATAATAATAATAATAATAATAATAATAATAAAAAAAAAATAATAATGATAATAATAACAATAACAACAACAACAACAACAACAACAATAATAATAATTTTATACTGCATTTCTATTGCTTGTATATGGTTATAATATATTTTTTCTCCTTTATTATCCAAGTTACAAACATTATCATATTTACACTTTGTTCATGCTTTGTACATATAATTACATTCTGTTATCATTTATATGTAAATTTTACTACAATGATGTTTCATTTGTTGTTTGTAACTTTTTCACTGGTAGTAGACTGTAGCAAGAACTAGCATTTGAATCCCATTCTTTTCATTTATCACACTAGTGCCACAAATAAAGTATGCAAATTATCGCATGTAAGTTTTGTTTATCGAGCAATTGTATTGCAAGAGATCATGCCACAAAGTCAGAACAGAAATGAATGTCCTTTGATTTCTCACTTTTTCGAAATCAAGGGCAGAGGCTTAGCAAGATTCAGTAGACTCACATCTCTTTCAGCTATGCAAACATATATGCATATAGAAAACAATGCGAATGTATTGGCAATTAGTAAATCAGTGCGAGACCTGGGTATCGACATGAGTGATGATACCTCTTTCCAAGTGCACATTGCCGGGATGGCGACAAAGTACAACGGCTGGATCCTGAGAACATTCAGAATCAGAGAGAATGGAACCATGATAGTCCTCTGGAGGACATTCGTCCTCAACCGCTTGGATTACTGCTCCCAGCTATGGTCACCCCGCAGTGTAAGATTAACAGCGAACCTTGAAGCATTCCAGCGAAGCTTCACAAAGAAGATCGTCTCATTGCAACAGCTCAGCTACTGGGAAAGGCTGAAACGCGAAGGAGGGAGAGATATGCAGTAATGTAGATTTGGAAAATCATGTAGGAACTGTGCCAAATTTTGGCATTGAAATTTACTCAAATGCCAGAATGGGTCCCTACTGCACAGTGCCAAACATCCCAACAATGCCATTGCGCTTCAGGACCAGTTACTGCAACAGCCTGGGTTTCAAAGACCCACAGCTTTTTAATATTCTCCCAAAGAGCCTGAGGGACCTACAAAAAGTGGATGTAGGAGTTTTCAAATCAAAACTGGATCTCTTCCTGTCGAGAGTCCCAGATGAACCTACCTTGCGGCAGTGGTGCAAATGATGGTAGCGACATCAAACTCGCTTATTCACCTAATGCCACATATAAGAGGAGGCTCTGAATAATAACAGTGTAGCAAAACGGCGGTACCCCAGCATGGCCACAGCTTTGAGCTGAAACCAATAAAATATAAAACATAGCTGAAGTGTAAAAAATTAGGAGTAAACACGATGAATATGCACTTCACTCATTTTTATTTTATAAATATTTTTTCAAAAATTTCCTCATAGTTCTATGCTTTCAGTAATGGGAATATCTTATGTTTCTCCTTTCAGAAGCTTGCTTATGGTGTATGTTTACTGACGATCATCATCACGTGGTTGGTTGTGAGCAAGAATGCTGCTGTATCCTTAAATTGAAAGATGAGGCTGGCTGTATGTTTTATAAAATAAGCAAACTCACGAACGTTCAACCATATTTTATTGGTAGAAAACTTTGCATAATAATACGCAAATTATCAGAGATTCACTGGTTATCAGAATAGTAAGTAGGAACAACAAATACTTCTTCGATGTCTAACACTGGGTGCATGTCTTCTGATATCAGCTATCAACCTGTTGACTCCTTTCACCCCACTATCTTTCTCGGCCTTCCTCTTCTGAATATTCATTTCACTCAGAGTGTTTGGTACTTTGTACCCAATTATCCTCCTCTGTATGTCCGTTCCAATGCAGCCTTTTCTCTTGCACATTACATCGAATTTCTATAATTACTAGGTTTTCTCAGATCATTTGTTCTGTCATTCTTGTATCCAGACATTACACATTCAGTGGCATATGATCATTTCTGTTTTTTTATAGCTTTGCATAAACTTTGCGCTCAATGCTTAAGTTTCACAACATGTGCACAGTTAGTGTGACATGGGGTGTGGCATAAACGTTGTTGCTGCTAATTATTCTGCATATTGTATTACTGTTAATTTTGTCGTTTATTTTGAACATAAATATTTGCCAGCCCTCTAGTTTTCTATGATTTATTTTAGTTGTTGATACTGAATTGTATTCCAGTTGTGCGTGATTTTGATTAATTGCATCTTAAAATTGTCTCAGGTTTTTATGAAGCAAGCTATTTCTGGTATGGGTTGTATTTTATATGTCTTGTGGAATATGGTTTTTGATGTAACTATAAATTATTTTGTTGACTGTATTTACTGCAGTGTTGGTATTTGTGATGTTTAACTTCGGAAATAATAAATCTGTTTCTTGATGGAACTCATTCCATTGTAGTTTTGTTTTTGAAGTTTGTAAAAGTGCTTTATTCATTGTTGTGCGAGTACTGATGATAAATTGACAAGTGATCTAAGAAGAGTTGGGGAAAGCTTATGTGGTAAGCTGGCAATGATATTTGGGAAAGAGTTGTGTAGTTGCTTGGTGCTGTATGTGTGTCTCTTGGTGTGGAATGTTTAGGGCGTATTATGTCACATCTCTTGTTAGCTGTACCATATAAAGTCTTGATGTGCCGATTGTATTGAAGTCTCTCTCAATGGTGGTATGTGTGATAGTTATCAAAGTGTTGTAGATTGATTATGAAACCTAATGGGACAACTGTGCATGAAGGTGGTAATATCTTCTCAAGACAGAAGGCTCAAATAATTAAGCCGCCACAGCCCGCCACCCATGTCTGTCCTGTGCTATTCTGCATAGTTCTGCAAAATTTCCACCACTAGCTTCTTTGATGTTATTGTTGAAATTAGTTTCAGATCTTTCTCTTCTCCTTTTGTCATATTCTGCATCTGTTAACAGGAACTTGTCAGGGTCTTGTCTTGTAAAGTTCCATTTTCTTTTCATGATAGTATTTAACAGTCTTTCCTGTTATCTTGTGAAGAATTTTATCTTGTGAAGTTTGTCAGTTTGTTTTGTCTGTCCAGCTTATTCTGAGAATGCCTCTACAGCACATTTGTTCAAATACCTTAATTTTCCTTTAATCTATTTCCCTTATAAATGAATTGAAGAGTCATTTTTTGTGCTCGCTCTTCCATATGGCCTTGCTCTTTCATATGCTGTTCAGTGATATCATGGCATTCTTGGCTATGCCAAGTCTTCTCTTGATTTTATGGCTGTCATTGTGGTCATTGGTAATAAGAGTACCAAGATATAAAAATTCTTTTACGCTTTTGATATTTTCATTGTTTATTGTTATACCATCATGTTCATTGTTTGTTGTGTTTTAGTTATTTTCATTACTTTTATTTTTTTGCTGGGGATTAGATGAAGCCCAGATTGAGTACTTACATCGTTTAGTCTATTAACTAAATCCTGTAGTTCTTGCATGTTGCTAGGTATGAGGACTACATCATATGCATACCTCAGATTTATGATGACCTTCTTAATAATTTTGTTTTGATACTTCCAGTGAAACCATACAACATGTCTCTCATTATTGTTTCAAAATATATATTAAAGAGGTGTGGAGAAAGGATGCAGCCCTGGCAGACACCTCGTTCAATGTCAAACCAGTCTTTTAGTGCATAAGTTATTCGAACTATTGTACTTTGTTTGGCATTGTACTTTGTTTGGCAGATATGCCCTCAAATGTCCGATGAGCCACTCTTGCCTCCCATAAAGAATAATCAACCAAATAGTTTTACTATTAGTTGCCTTATTTTTAGTATAACTATCTTTAAAAGACATCGATTTATCTTTAGAATGAAAAAAGCGGTGTAAGTAAGGGTTATCTTCCTTCCTCTGTTTGGTGTTGGCGTATAAATTAAAATTGATATCGTTTATATCCTTACAACTAGATTTCATGTCTCCATTAGTAAAGGTAGAATACTAACATCAATTTAGCTAATATCATCCATCCCATTGGGATATTGATAACAAGGTTATTGTCTCTGAAGTCAATTCCAACAGAATTAAGTTATGTCAAGTAACTCTAAAATTAAAAATTCTATATACCAGTGTAAAATTACTTCAGGTACCGATGTCTTTTTTATATAGGTAGTTCTTCTTCTCAGTTATCTAAAAGAATTTCTAATCATTACTTTACATTTAGGGATAGGAATAAACGTAACAGTACAGGGCTTAGTAAATTAATTTGATATCTAAAAGACCATGATAAACAATTTAATTTAGATTGGTTGATTCTCTCAATTTCGTTCCCCTATGATAAAGGCAAGATATTCTGTCTTCTCTGTAATTCTAGACTATTTTTTATTCTTTTTTCAAAAAATCTCCTTGCAAACACAGTTATAGAGCGTGCTTATCGATGCAAACATTAGTTCATATAAGTGATATCTATCATTATATATAATTTAAACATTGATTTTCTTCTTACATTTCACTTTCACTAGATATATCTTTCCCCAAGACTTTAGGGTTTTATTTAATTTGCATATCGTTTTATACTTCTCATTTATTTGGTTTCTGATTTTTTCTTTCCTTTACCCCTCCTCTTTCTATAGGTTACCTTTGACGTTATATCTTCTAACTTTTATAAACAAAAATTAACAGGGTTCAGTTCATCACTATACATATCCATCATATTCTGTTAAAATGTCTTATTGACGAGTTTTATTTCTTCATTTCCCTGAAGAGAAGATTACATTATCTTACACCATTTTATTCCTTTGGAATAATACCAAAGATATCTTCGAAACATGTGTCGGAAGTAAAAGAACTCCATATATATATATTTGTATGTATGTATATATGTATATATATATGTATGTATATATATTTATATACATATATACATACATACAAAATATATATATGTATGTATATATATATATATATATATATATATATGTATATACATACATAGATATATATACATATATATATGCATATATATATATATATATATATATATATATATATATATATATATATATAAATAATTTAGAGAAAAACACTATTAAACAATTCAATAAAGAAAGATGTTATTCATACCATACAGAAAACATATACTATAAAAAACTTTATTTTAAAAATCAATAAAGTACAATAAATAGTAAATAGTAGTAAAAAGACTACGCACGTTTCATGGCTATATTTTTAAATAGATAATAATAATAAAATCAATTCGATTCAAAATTAAATCGAACTAAAATTAAATTCTATTTAAAAATGTAGTCACTCATCAGGTCTAAGATAATAAAAATTAATAATAGAATAAATGTACTTATCTTAACTTATACTAATTATCAAATAAATATATAAAAAATACGTGTATTAACTATAAATAATCGAAAAGCGTTTAACAATATTTCTTAAAATAAAAATATAACTTATCTTGTCGAAGGATTTTCGTTAACTAAAAATTTAAACGTATAACGTCGAACTTAGCGTTTATGAGAAATATATCGCGTGAAAATATGGCGTAAATAGAATTTATAGAAGAAATAGACAGAAATACGTATTTAAGCTATTAAAATTAAAAATGCATTTTAGCTGTAAGAATAAGGAAAAAATTAATTTTAATAACTGGAAAAATTGTAAAGTCCAAATAATTTAAATACTAAATACGTAAAATAGATAAGATAATAAACATAAACTAAGCTAAAATTCTATAATTTAATCTATTTTTATTAATTAATTAAACATCTAATTTCCAACTTATTCTAATTATGTAATATAGACTATATAATCTCGTGCTAATTTATACACATTTTACTACTACAAATTGTAACTACAACAATTAATAACATAAAATAGAGTTTATATATATACACAAATTAGCTAAGCTTATTATATAAGTAATTTAATTGATGCCTACATTTAACTATTAATTAAATTTTTATCATTAGTTAATAATGTCTCCTAAAATACGTTAGTACATAATAAACAAAAATTACTACCTATTCGATATGATTTTGCCTTACAAACTATCTCCCAATTTAAATTGAACTTAATGTTTTAAAATTTTAGTTCCCATATACTAAGGCCAGTAGAATTAATTAAATTTCTATTCTTAAAAGAATTCATGTGTTGAGCCACCCGTAATTTAATTTTATTAGAAGTCGACCCTATGTAAATAGCATTTAAATTATAACCATTCCTATAATTTTCATCAATGAAAGTCACTACACATTTATATACTACATCATCAAAATTACATTTATTATTAAATTAACATTTAGTTTTATCTCTACACGTACAATTGATTATATTATTATTATTATTGGAATAATTATTTGATTTTTTTGGTAAAACTTATTCAGCTTAAATTTATTAAATGAAGAAATAATGTTATCTACATTATTAGTTGTAGAATAACCAACTCTAAAATTATTACTAGAAAAAATGTTATATTTTTTATTATTTCTAATGAATACTTTAATTATAGTTAAAATCTCTTTATTAATGTTTGTTTTAACTTGAGCTCCATAACCAAATTTTTTTTTTATTAATATTATTATATTTATTTTGTATATCATTAAATTTATTATTATCATTAAATGAATTAAATTTAATCTTATTTTTTAGTCTATTATTATATTTATGTTTTGTATTACCATAATTACCTAAATAATTCTTACTGTTAGGTTTATTATTATAAAAAATATAGGAATCATTTATATTATAATCTTTTATATTATAATCATATTTAGAATTATTAAATAATTTAATATTATTATTATATCCCGCCTCTGACAGGGCTTCATTATAATAAGGTGCATGTTTTTGGAAAATCTCAAAATTAGAAGAAAGCAACGATATTCTTTTACCTATATTATCTATCAATGATTTCTTAACAGAAGGTGGATGATTACTATTAGCATTAATATATCTAAGGTTTTCATTATTTTTATGGAATGGTTGGGTTTTACCTGATATTAAATTAAAATTAGCATCTAAATAATTAACATTATAGTTCACATTATATGTAGTAATACTCAATCCATATCTTAAAAAAACTATATAGCTTCTTCTTATATAATTCTAGTGTTCTATTGGTGCAATTCTTAGTTATTAATAAAAGGTCATCCCAATATAGACCACCCTTCAACTTTAGTTTTTATAATTGAAGTTCCGAGAATCGGGTGCCCCCATAGGTATATCAAAATAGTTCTTAGTATTCTTCCTAGCCCACAATTTATTATTATATCTAATCAACGATTTCCTAGCCATTTTAACAACATCAACTTCATCATAACTCATTCCTACCTTATTCATTGCATAAATTAGAGCCTTATTGAGTACTATCTCATTAATAGAAGAATAGTAATTATCTATATCTATTTGAATGAATTTATATATATTTTTATCTTTAATATCATTAAACCATTTTAAAGTATCATTAGTACTAGTCCAAAGTTTAAGGTAATTATTTTCATTTAATCTATTAATATATCTATCTAAAATGATCTTACTTAATTTACGTAGATCTGATTTACATGGACAAATAAGTCTAACTTTTGGGTCAGAATAAAAATTATCCTTATGGTCTTTTAAAGTAATTCTAGGGTGCATAGGTACATAAGGTTCAGTTTTATTATCTAACTTATATTTCATCACGATTACTTAAGAGTCCTTATTTATATTATACATACACACACACATATATATATACATGTACATATATATATACATATATATACACATATATATATACTTATATATGTATATATATATATATATATATATATATATACTTATACACACACACACATATATATATATATATACATATATATATACACATATCTATACACACACGTATATATATATACATATATATATATATACACATATACATACATACACACACTAACACACACACACATATATATATATACTTATACATATACATGTATATATATAAACATATATTTATTTATATTATATTACAGAGTATTTTTTTATTGAATTGTTTAATAGTGGTTTTTCTGTAAATTATATACATATATTATATATTGTGAAATTTGATTTAAAATTGTTAAATTGAATTTTTCCCTGTAAGTTTTGGAATTATATTCCTACTATTATTATTATATAAACGACCGTCACCTGTCAGTCAGCGAAGCTGATTCAGTGTCAGCTTGTCTCACCTAATGATGTTATTTCCCGCTGGCATGTTATACCTTTCAAGCCATTTTTGGTCTTCCCGCTTCAGCCATATATAGAAGCTGGCTTTTTCGACCGCCTCCTCTACTCTCCTTATTAGTTTTCGCAGCTCGGAGCTAGAAAAAACAAATCTTCTTTTGAAAAGCGTTGTCATTTTCCTTTCAATGAATCCTCTAGCCCCCACTGCCAGGTGATAATATTCGACATTCCATCCCTGTTCTCTGCATTCTTCGATTAGCTTTTCGTACCTCTTCTCTTTTCGTTCCTCTGCATTGCCGATGTTCTCTTCCCAAGGTACTGTCAGTTCTAGTAAAATTCCTATTCTCCGGTCTCTGTTCCATAGGAATAAATTCGGTCTTTTTCTGGTTTTTATTAGTGGAAATATTACTTGTCTTTCCAAGTCCGTGGCCACCTCCCAGTATCCCTTGCATCTTTCGTCTATCTCGTATACTTTACTTGTAGGCCTGGTTTTATATCCTTTTCCCTCCTTGTGGAAGTATACCACTTCTACTTCTATTCAATCTCCTGTTATTCACCTTCCACTCCGTCTTCTCGCCTAGTATTTGTTTTATCCCTTCTTCCTTCTACACTATCTCTCTTTAAGCTGCCCGCACTCTCCCTGCCCTTTACTCCCTTTTTTCTGCTTTCCAAATCCAGCTTCAGAATAATGTCTTGCACCACGATGTGAACTGCTATCGGCTAATTTTTCCCTCCCGACAAAAATGTCTATGAAATGAACCCATGAACTGGTCGCATATCCATGACT
This sequence comes from Octopus sinensis, assembly GCF_006345805.1. NCBI lineage: Eukaryota > Metazoa > Mollusca > Cephalopoda > Octopoda > Octopodidae > Octopus > Octopus sinensis. Next base: position 420,807 of record NC_043011.1, read on the forward strand.
TTTTGTACATTCAATCTGTTAATTATGAACATTAAAACCCGTATGCCACTGCAACAAAGAGTACAGTGGGGAAAAAGATCGGAAATAAACTCAAGAAAGTGAGTTATAAATTTGTTTGAATTATATCTATAAAATTACATTAAAAAGTCAAAATTGTCCTGGAAACTACAAATGTTCAAACATCAGTTTATCTATCTGTTTCTAAGGTTATATATCATCATTAATTCTTGGAACAGCGATGAGGAGAAAAGAGAAACTGAAAAATAGGGTGAAAAATGTATTGAGTCTATACCCCAGACATCACAAATCTATCACATAAAAAAAACAACAACTTTTAAAGTGGTCAATATAATCGATAATTGCTTTGGATAGGAAACAGAATGATATCTTGAGGGTGAAATAATTATTCTGGAGTAAATTTATCCCTTTCTGATGATATATTAATTATTCATACCGGTAATGAATGAAAAATAATCCTAAAAGACATCAACAACTCAGTAATTCGGGTGAATATTGGAGATCTATATAAAAAGTAAAATGAAATATAAAAGTAAAGTGAATGATTAGAAAAATATTTTACCCTATTAAAAATCGATAACCAGTCGATATTTTGTTTATCATTTTTCCTTATTTTATCATCTTTTGGTGTAGTTTTGTTTCTTTTCATATTTCCTCAAGAAGTGTTTTCACCCGTTTTTTTCTCAATAATCATAAGACAAGTAAATAAAGAGATATGTTTATAAATACATAAATATATTTATGAATAAATAGAAAAATATATACAAACATAGTAATTTTTCCGTTATCGGTTTTATGTACTGAAATTAATGTTCTAAATTTCGTAAGAGTCAGAAGGTAAATTAAAAGCAAATACCATGCTCTATACAATTGCTTAGTAAAAAATGTATTTAATAAAACGTTTATCTTGATGTCAGACGTGCTGTAGAATGTGTGTTAAGCTTCTGATGAACTGAATGTTTAACCAGATTTATTTCCTTTGTAGCCATTTCCTTTCATTAACATCTACAATGCTATAAAGAATGGTACAAATAACCCACCTGTCTTATATCACTCTTACTTTGGTGTCGTTAACACTTCCCTTCTATTCGGAGCTATCTCTTTTGACTTGAGTGTTTACTCGGATACAAATTTGAAGATAGTGATGATAAAGGAGTCACTTTTTAAAACCAATGGCGGATCTTTTCGGTTTGAACGGCAGTTTTTAACATAATTTCTAGGTAACTAAAAAATTTTAAACTTCGTATACTGGTAGAATGTGTTTATAAAACATCTTTTTCTCTTGACTTTATTGAGAAAATTCTATAGTTTGTAAGATATTTGTTGTTTTTTCTTCAATTTATGCAATTTCAACCAATCAATGACGGCTATTGAGGTAAAAAAAACATTCTGTGTCGTATGAATATGTCCCTCGTTTAAGAAACAGATTGGGTTTATTTACATTTGTGAAGAAAAAAAGATACCCTTCCCCCACCCCTAACCCTAACCCTAACCCTAAAACAGATTGAAATGCAATATATCTATACTAGGGCCATAATTATGGGTGACAATTTCATATGACACTCCTAGAAAAAACTGCCGTTCAAACCGAAAAGATCCCCAATGGCTGCTAAACAACAAATAACTCCGTTTTATTTTGCTTTTTGAGATTTTGTTTTTACAGAATTACATAGGTACACACTTGCGCACACATGCACATGCATTTTTGTGTGTGCATGTGTGTGTATGTGTGTTCACGCGGTTGTGAACAGATTTGGTTGAACAAACACGATGAATAGAACTCTCTTCCTCTCTCTCAAGACACACACACACACACACACACATATATATATAAAGAAAGAGAGAAAGAAAGAGAGACAGAAACATTAACCGCATCGATTTCATGCCTTACTCGTGATATTTGTTTTGCATTTCCCATTTCTCCACCCTAAAGGTGGAGACCGAATTTGTGGAAATGCTTATATGCATCCACTACTGGTTGCATATACAACTGGTTGACCTTTCCTCGCAAATACTAATCGGACACTGTGTGTCGTTAGCCAGCTGGAAGAGTTGTCTTCCTGGGACTATAAACAACAGTAGCTCTATCCTGTATAGGATACTATACTTAGTTGGCAATTATGTTACGATTCAGTACCGCTACTGTTTATATCTTGCTCAGAGATTTAATATAATATATATCTCTCTTTTACGAGATTAGCGACAGTGATTTGCAAGTGGAATGAGCTTTCACCACTAGCTAGTGATTAACACACGCTGAGGAAGGGTAACCACTCAGAAACTTGAGTCCGTGTGTATCACGTAAGGCTATACATTGAAGCGATGACCTCCCCTCGCAAATACTAATCGGACACAGACTGTGGGTCGTTAGCTAGCTGGAGAAGATGTCTTCCTGGGACTATAAACAACAGTAGCTCTATCCTGTATAGGACGCCACACTTAGTTGGCAATTATATGTTACGATATATGTATACACATACATACATGATTGATCGCAAGCCACTAAACCGTTCTTTTATTTTCTCCCTCTGTTTATTTCTGTGTTCCTTTCTATTGAAGAGCTCGAAACGTAAAGGACTTTCTCACTTCCTGAGCGTTAAACTAATACATCTGTTTGTTGTTTACACACCCGTCTTCGTCTTTTGTTTTATTAAAAAAAATTCCAAGGGGACGTAAACACACCAACATATATATATATATATGTGGGTATGTATGTGTGTGTTTGTCCCCCACCACCAATTGGCAACCGGTGTTGGTGTGTTTACGTCCCCTTAACTTGGCGGTTTGGCCAAACAGATCAATAGAATGAGTACCACACTTAAAACATAGAAAGTACTGGGGTCGATTCATTCTAATATAATACTTCAAGGTGGTGCCTCAGCGTGGCCGTAGTAAAATTACTGAAACAAGTAAAAGAATAAAGGCAAGCAAGAATATATATATATATATATATATATGTATCTATAATTTAATAAATAAAATATATGCATACATACATATATGTACGTACCTACATCTACATGTATATATACATGCATATATATATATATATATATATATATATATATATATATATATATATATATATATATATATATATATGAGTACAGGACACCACAAATAGACGTAGAACTCAACGAGAAACGAAAACATAAAAATAAACATGAAAACGGACTTTTTTTTAACAACGAAAAAACAGAGTACAAGACAAACAATACAAGGAATATTCCCCTTCATCAGCTGTCTCTGGTTCGACTCCATGCGTGTTTCGAAGGTAAGGACAGAACACGACCCGTCGAAATAGTCCTTCCTACAAAAGAATTAAATAAAATTCCTTTGCAGAGGGGTAAAAACAAGGAAAGAAAAAATGTGACAAGAACAGGACGTAAAAGCAATACAAATAAAAATACAAATAAAAATACAAATACAAAATAAAAATACAAATACAAAAAAATACAAAAAAATACAGTACACATAAAGAATAAAAACAGGACAAAGAAACCAACATTGAGGGCCTTTTTTTAAGCCTAGACGATGGAAAAATTCAGAGCGCAAGAAAAAAGTCGTGTTGACTTGCAGAAGGTCGCCAGCGAAAGGAAGTTGGTCGACTCGGCAGTGAGAGAGATGAGGAGGAGTGAGAGAGGGAGAGAGAGAGAGATAGAGAGGAAAGGAAACCAGAAAGGGTGAAAAATAAGGAGAGAGACAGGCAAAGAGGAAGACAGATAGGAAGGAAGGGAAGGTCAAGCAAAGGGTTACAGAGTTTCGCGTCATAGTTATATATAAAAACTTACTTGGAGAAAGGAAAGAAACGAAACGACGCGATATATATATATACCATATATATATGTATATATATATATATATATATATATATATATATATATATATATATATATATATATATATATAAAGGAAAATAGAAAATGGAGATGCAATTAATGGATAACAATTGATTTACATTAATCATCATTTATTAATTAGTTACAAAAAGACAGAATCTCCACTTTCAGCTGCTTCAGTTATCACCGTTCTCTGTTTTAGCCGCCACAATAACAGTAATGATAGTTATCATTGTAGGTAATTAATTATAAAAAATTGAATCACAGGACTTCATCAGAGCGGAAAAATAAATAAAATGCAAGATAAAAGAAAAAGGAAACAAAGAAGTGAGAACGGTGAAAATCAATTGGTGCTACATGCTGACCCACGGTGAAACTTTCGACCAACTAGAAACTAGAAATAGAATCATGAGTAGTTATAATATTAAGTGGTACATTCATATATACCTGGGGTGGGAGGCTTGGGATAGATAAATAGAATGAGTAATTTATTAAAGTCGAAAAATAAAGTGAAAAAGTAAGAAAAATACAAAGAAAAAGAATAAAGGACAACAAACGGTGCCCCAGCATGGCCACAGCTCGTGAGCTGAAACTAGATAAAATGAAATGAAAAAATGAAAACGAGGTGACATACAGTGCAACATGTGTATAAGGATTGCTGTATAAAAGAAGAAATGTCTTCCAACTCACAAAATTTTGAAATGAAATTGCAGAGTTTGAGATGGAAATTATTACACTATGGTGGAAGTAAAGAAGCTTCAATTCACGGAAAATAGTTATCAGAATTTATGAGTTTTGTATACATTTGCAGACGGGTCGATAAACTTTTAGGGAGTGGGTAGTATTACGAACTAAAAATTATATTCAGATAATTTCTCGTTCATACGACGCCGAATTGGAATATTGATCTCTGGTTTTGCAAGCCAAGCTGAAAAAAAATCTCATTGTGGTCACGTGACTGTTTAAAGCGCAGGCGGTATATTTTGGCGCGCTTTTTACTGTGTGGATGGACTAAAAAGACTACTAGGTAACACGCGGCAGATTTTTGTACTGGGAGCTGAGTGATGGAAGTTGATGGGTGAATCGATGTGAAACAGTCATGTGTGAGATGGTGCTGGATGGAATAGTTGACACAGTGTTTCGTGTCAGAAGTGGGATATTTATTGCGACGGTGAATATCAGTATTTACTATGAACAGTTTGTAAGGTGGAAGGTTTTGAACTTACTGCGAAAATAGTCAGCCTGAACTTGGCAACTTAAAGAATGCAGAATATGAAGTTGGTACCGGACTAAAGTGAATTCGGAAGTAACAACAGAGTCCATTCGAAAAAAAGAAGCGATAAAAAAAGATAGAAAACAAATCATTAGGCTGGTGAATAAAAGAAGAGTTCACCAAAAGAAGTCTACATATTTCAGAGGTAAATAAAGAAACTCTAAAAACTCTATTTATTCCATAAATGTTCATTCGCCTCTTAGAGTTCTTTTATTTTGGTTATACTCAACGATTTTGTCTGTTATTCTTCTGATTTCTTTGACTTACCTCTTTATTCTTTGCATTCTGTTTTGTATTTTTTATCAATCGCTTCCTGCTTGTCGAGCTCTGAATACACATCACAGTTATTCTACTCCACCAATATATTTTGGGAACCGACCACTACCAACACACTAACAACATCATCCAGCTACATCTATGAGCTCAATGTAAATTTTATAGCTTAGAAGCCTATTATGTCACTTGATGGGGTCACTGTGAGATGCATTTGATTTTATTATACTGTTCCTCGCCCACTAGGGAACAGTGCAGAAGTATGCCGAAACGATCGTTGTGATAAATATAGAATTTCCAGTACATTTTGTCTTCGGTATCAATCATTTAGAATATACTCAACGTGCACCAAAGAATTCCTAATGCAGATCCAAGGGCCAAACTCCATTTACCTCGGATGACGTCTGGTAGCCGTAAGTGGTGAACGTGCACTGCCGGCACACTACTAGGGAATACTTAAAATAAGGTTTATAAAATTTCATATCTAAACTTTAATTTTAATTATATATATATATATATATATATATATATATATATATATATATAATTAAAATTAAAGTTTAGATATGAAATTTTATAAACCTTATTTTAAGTATTCCCTAGTAGTGTGCCGGCAGTGCACGTTCACCACTTACGGCTACTATATATATATATATATATATATATATATATATATAATAATAATAATAAATATTAGGGAATAAATCCAAATTTACAGGGAAAAATCAGATTTTATAGTAAAATATAATATAATATTAATTAGAGACAAAACCACTATTATGCAAATCAAGCAAAGAAAGACTTAATCCAATACATAAAAAATTTTATATAAATTAAATATAATTAAGATATCCACTACGATCGTTTCTTGTCACTTCTATGGACATTCATCAGGTGGTTTCAAGACCTAAAAAATAATCAATATTTTTAAGATATAAATTTGAAATGACTAAAATATATAAAATATAAAATTATCAATGAAAAAATATATATAATCAAGAACTAAAATAACCTCTATAAACGATTGAATATAATGAAACCTAGTATTTAAATTCTCATATTTGAAGATGAAATAGCTAATTTCAAAAAACAAAAAACAAAAAATAAAAAATATATATACACACATGCTCATGCACATATATCCATCTATGTATATAAACATATCTAAATACATACACAAACTCACATACACACATATATATCTATACATACACATAAACATATAGACAAAGATAAATTTATAATGTAGCCGTATACTTCTACACATTACTTATTCATACTCCCACACACACACATACAATCCCTCATTCATAAACATATTCTCTCAGCATGATAATAACACAGAGGAAATATAACATCCAGTAGCCGCAGATACTCCACCACAACTTATAGAAATATTTCATTCTTAGTAAAATATTATTAAATACTATATACTATATATATGTAATAACTATATATAAATACGTAAACAAACACACACACATATATATTCTATATTTCCCCCTCAGGGAAATTCTGCTCTCTGCTGGGGAAAACGGCAACCAAAACAGTTGTCATACTTCAAACAGCTTACAAGGATGCTGTAGCGAGCAAAACACAAGTTTACGAGTGGTTTTCATGCTTTAGGAATGGTCACTTGTCACTTGAAGACCAACTTCGTTCAGGGATACCGTGGATCTCTCGAACGAATGAAAACACGAAAATTCATGAACTGATCTTGGAGGACCGTCACCAAACTATTGATGAACTTGTTCATATGACTGGTGTGTCCTGGAGCTCCTACCAACGAATTTTGAGCGAGGAATTGCGAATGAAAAGAGTTGCAGCAGAATTTGTGCCTCGCTTGCTCAAGGAAGAGCAAAAGCGGTCATGATTGAATGCATGTCATGAACTGAGGATATAGGACGTATAAGCAAAAATATCACAGATAGAATAATACCTGAACTCAAAATTAAGATTGGACTTTGCTTATAGTCAGACACACGGGAGGTAATTGTATGGTTTAAAGAATAGAAAAAAAAACAAAAAAAAACTTCAAATTTATACAGTTGGATATAGATAATTACTACTCCACCATCAACCTTATTATACTCAATAAAGCACTCGTGTTTGTCACGACAAATTCCTGCCTGTCTATATCAGATGTGGACATAATATTAACAACACATGAAATCGTTATCAATTATGACAACAAACTGTGGACGAGATCGGATGGGACGAATGCTTTCGATATACCAATGGTTTCGGGCGACTCAGCACAGGTTACGGATATCGCAAGAATTTACATGTTATTCCACATCAAATTCCCATTCTCACAAATAGCGGTGGTGATGGTGGTGGGTCTATATAGAGACGATATTCTATTCGTGTTTGCATGTATATTTTTGTATTATTGTATATGTGAATGTAGTACTCCATGTTATTGGATGTGGCGTACGATATATACATATTTATTTGGAGTGTGTCTATATGCATGTGTATATCATCGTGATCACCGTGATCGACCAGGCTATCAGATGTTGCTACACATCGCTGGTCACAATGCGCTTCGCATTGTCTTAGCCTTCAAATGACGCCACCCCGCTGGCTAAGCGAGCAGGCCAACAGAAGAAAGAATGAGAGAAAGTTGTAGCGAAAGAGTGCAGCAGGGATCGCCACCATCCCCTGCCTCGTGGAGCTTTAGGTGTTTTCGCTCAATAAACATTCACAACGCCTGGTCTGGGAATCGAAACCGCGATCCTACAACCGCGAGTCCGCTGCCCTAACCACTGGGCCATTGCGCCTCCACGCATGTGTATATATGTACATAAATATATGTATGCATGTGTGCATGTATAAGGGAGTACGTATATACATGTGAGTGTGTATGTGTGCTCCTATATGTATGCATAAGTATGTATGGAAGGGTATGTATGAATATGTTTGCATTGGTATGTATGAATTAAGGTAGAAATAGAGATACAGAAAAAACTATACATATTTAAAAATTTCAGCCTATCTGTAACCATAGACACTAATTACTGTAAAGTAAATTTTCTTGTAAGGATATACGAACCGTACCACAAACCGAACGAGTGACTGCAGTACATAAATGTAAAGTCCAATCACCTACTATCCATGACGAAAGGAATAGTTAGGAACGTGACTATCAGAATATAACACCTGTCAGCCAACGAGACGATATTCAACATACCTGCACCTTACTATAATGAAGCACTAGCTAGAGCCGAGCATAATGAAAAATCAAGATGGCAAAACCCTAAATACCCTACGCATCAAAAGTAGAAAACATATATTATGAAAAACAACAGCAATCACATAACAGTAGAAACAAATAAACGCGAGTTAGATAGGAAAATAGGAAAAAATAAACAAAATCCGAAAGAATAACAATAATAGCAACAACACGCTAAATGAGATAAAGGAATCAAACAAAAAATACAAAAAATTCTGAGATCTTATGGTTCCACTCAGTTTTCGGATTGCAAGTATCCTCGAAGGCAGGTAAGGAATTTCTTTCAGCGTTAGATAAGTGCTCCCCTAAATCACATAAATATCATCGTATCCTCAACGAGCACACAGTGAAAGTTATCATACACCACATCCAATAACATGGAGTACTACATACATAAATAAAACAATACAAAAATATACATGCAAACAACGACAGCAAACACGGAACAAACAGAAAAAACACAGGGTACAGGGATAATAACAAAAACAAACACAATAGGGATTATAGGATTATAAAAATAAAGATAGCGACCCCGACTGTTATAATAGGAGCCAAACAAAAACTGACAAAAGAAACAATAAAACGAGCAATAATATTAAAAACACTGCACACATTGACGGAATAGCACGGAAACAAAAATAAAAGTCACCAAATGATAACAAAGATAATAATAGTACAAATAATTGTAACTGTCGCAATAAATTTGCATGTCTGCTTAAGACTCAATGCACGCAAAAAAAAAAATTAAATATGCACAATCAGCACACGTCAACATAAATATGCATACATAGGAGCCTCCGAAAACCAGTTAAAGGTCCGTTATCGGGACAATATTACCTCATTCCGAAAGATCAACGGGCGACACGCAACGTCACTAGCGAACCTAGTATGGAGACTGAAAGAAGAAAAAATAAAATATGAAATCGAATGGTCCATAATAAAAAACGCACACCCGTATAATATATTATCCGGGGCAAGTGACCTTGCCTTGAAGAAGCCTTGTGTATCCTGCTGAGCAAAGAAAACTTAGTGAACAAACATAGTGAGAAAATTCCGCGATGTTGCTATCGACAGAAATATACATTTTCCCGATACCGCATACAACAACAACAATAATAATACAGTGAACTTTCTCCCTTTCCTCTCACCCTATTCCTAACACAAAAAAATATCACAACACCTACATAGAGGTGTTATATTTATGTTATATTTAGCACTTGATGTTGGTTTTAGAGTCAGTGTTTGACTGCTATTTCAAGCATGTTGATATCTCTTAGATACTCGTATTTATAATTTTAATAATAATTATAATCGATAAGGTTTTTCTTCCCTTAATTAAATAACTATCTTATCCTTATTTATATAGAAATGTGTATATATATATATATATATATATATATATATATATATATATGTAGGTCCCGGGTTGATTCGGGGTTAACCACAGTAAATAAGGTACTCAATACATAGCAGAGTAAAATTAATTTATTATATAGAAGGAGCTTCTACAGGACTAGAACTGTTTCATTCAAGAGAAATCTTCAGGAAGCTCTGAAGATTTCTCTTGAATGAAACAGTTCTAGTCCTGTAGAAGCTCCTTCTATATATATATATATATATATATATATATATATATATATATATATATGTAGGTCCCGGGTTGAGTCGAAGTTAACCACAGTAAATAAGGTACTCAATACATAGCAGAGTAAAGTAATTTATTTTATAGAAGGAGCTTCTACAGGACTAGAACTGTTTCATTCAGATGAAATCTTCAGGAAGCTGGCTGTCAAAATAAGGTCTGGTATTTATACATTTAGGCAGATTTAATGGAGTGGTGGTGGGGAACGTTTTTTGGGTAAGTTGGTATTTAGGAGATAAACAGGGCACAGGCTATTGTTCTTAGGGGAGTGGTCAAAAGGCCAGAGAGTTTTTTGAAATGAGAAGAATCAATGAGAAAGTAAATAAATGAATAAATAGAATAATTGAATAGAATCAGATATATGGGATGGGGTTTTAGGTAAATTAGGAGACAATTGCTTTTTGGTGGTCAAGAGGAGGTATTCAGTTTGTTATTGTTGAGTGGAGGGAAGAGGTAGATAAATATACATGAAAAAACATAAAATAAATATACATACAAACACACATACATACACATGCGAATATACATATATATACATACATACGCACATGTATATACATACAAACACACACTTACATACAAATACACACACACACACATATATATATATATATACATATACACATACACATATACATATACACATACATACATACACGCACACGCACGCACACATATATATACACATATACCCATATATACACACATATATATATATATATTTTCCTCTCATCTTCCTCCCTTATTTTTATTTTTATTTTTATTTTCCCTTTTCTCTATTTGTCTCTCTCCCCTTCTCCAAACACACAGAGACACACACACACACGCACACACACACACAAACACACACAGACACACAGAGACACACACACCTCCACAAAACAATCATACAAAGTAGAAGAGTTCTTAGACCCCAAATGGCATTTGACCATCCTCAAAATCATAAGAAGATTTCATCTGAATGAAACAGTTCTAGTCCTGTAGAAGCTCCTTCTATAAAATAAATTACTTTACTCTGCTATGTATTGAGTACCTTATTTACTGTGGTTAACCCCGACTCAACCCGGGACCTACATATCCTAGCACACCCTAGTGCCCTTATAACCATCTCCAAGAAATAATGCTGACAAGAATCGACCTCAACACTTCCCTGAAGAACATTCCTATCCCACCAAGGAAACAGTACCTAAAAGCCCTCATTAGACGGACTGATGAGTTCATCAAACGAATTAGATGGAGATCGTTCTTTTTCGACCACCCTGATGTAGCATCAACCAATAATGAAAAGTATGGCTTCAAATCTAATAAAGCCCCTCCCACCAACAGCCTACTTGAACCTTTTGAAGAAGACCTCTTCCTTATGATAAAAAATATCAAATTCAGGAAAGTCAACCTACCTTTCCAAACGGACCTTAATAAGAAACTCTCGAAAATGAAAAGCTTCCCGCATCTCCATGTCCCTTCCGACAAAACAAAAAATATTTACGCGGTGACTCCCGATACCTACAACGCCATCACAGCTAAGTACAAAAAAGTTGATGACACGGCTTTAACTGAAACTAACTTAGCCGGGAAGGAGATCGCTACTTCCCTTAAACTGGATAACCGAACTGAACCTCTGAGGGTGAAGTCCCCACACTTCACCCTGAAAGACCACAAAAACAATTTCGAAAATAAACCATCGGTCCGACTGATTAACCCAACCAAGTCTGACATTGGATCCGTTAGCAAGAAGATCCTGGACAGGATTTTACCTAAAATACATGAAGCTTCACCCCTTCCACTCTGGAATAGGACTTCCGAGGCAATAACTTGGTTCCGGGATTTACCTGACAAGAGCAACACCCGATTCCTACAATTAGATATCGAGGAATATTACGCCTCTATATCCGAGAGCCTGCTGATTGACGCGATTAACTTCGCTCGGACCTTCTCCACCATCACCGAAGCCGAGCAAGATGAGATCCTCCATGCACGTAAGACCTTTCTTTACCACGACGGATCCCACCGGATCAACAAAAAATCCGTGAACCCCTTCGACGTCAGCATGGGTGCTAGCGATTCGGCTGAAATAAGTGACCTTGTGGGCCTATTCATCCTCCATAGGTTGAATACCCTATTCACAGGCCTCTCCGGTGGTCTATACCGCGATGATGGCCTTTTTGCCCTCCACAAAATAAACCCCAGGACCACGGATGGGTTCCGGAAAAACCTTTACACTTTTTTAAAAACTTAGGCCTTAGGATTACCTTAGATTCGAACTTAACCAAAGCTAACTTCCTTGACATTACACTCGATTTAGAAACCTCCCTTTATTACCCGTACCATAAACCAAATGAATCCCTTAGATACATAGACATTAATTCTAACCACCCCAAAAATATATTAGACAACCTAGTGAAAAGTCTCTCCATTAGAATATCTAGCCTCTCTGCCACCGAAGATATCTTTAATGCCGCAGCCCCCTATTACAACGAGGCCCTGGCCCGCAGTGGCTTTAAAGATAAGATCACCTACATTAGCATAGCCCCACACCCACCCAAGAAAAATAGGCGAAGACACATTAGCTGGTACAACCGTGAAGTTTCAACACCTGTAGCTAAAATTTTCTTCACTCTCTTACAAAAACATTTCCCCACCCAACATAAGTACTATACAATCCTTAATAAGAACACCATTAGACTCTCCTACTCTACCACACCCAATCTAGCTAGGAACCTAGCCAACAATAACGTCAAAAAACTTAATAAATCTACTTTTTCCGAAGCCCATCCCCATATCTAACCTCTGCCTAGATAGTATTACTTCCTCCATTCCTGAGAATAATCCCCATTATGCACTTCCATGTAACTGCCGCCCTGGGACAGTGGGTGAAGAAAGAAGGCGATCCATTGTTTGACGTCTCTATGGGGAGCTTTAACGGGACTGAAATCGCCGACCACGTCGGGTTATACATCTTGGATATCCTCAAGAGACGTACCTATCCACATATGGTCTCTCTCTATAGGGACAATGGCTTGGCTATCTCAAGCCATATAAATGGCCACGCCATGGAAGGTTCATGAAGAACTTTATAAAAAGATTCAGTGTTCGTTCTGCCTGTCCATAACGGTTACTGCCAACCTGACTACAGCCGATTTCTTGGATATAACCTTTCAGGCATTAGCAAAGGGGTGTCAAAACTGTCAGCCAACATGGAGATCTTTAATAGGGCCACCCTACTACAACGATGCTTTGGCTTGGAGGGGATTTTCTGAAAAGCTCACGTATGTGGGCGAACTCCAAACCTCTCTCCTCACCCCAAGAGAATTAAGAAAAGGAAAATAATCTGGTATAAACCCTTTTAAGGTAGAAGTTTCTACCAACGTGGCCAGGGGCTTCCTGTCGTTAGAAACATTTCCTCAAAGGCCATAAGTATTACAAACTCTTCAATCCTCCATAATGTCAAGGTAAGCTACTACTGCTTAGACAACATCGCATCTAATATCGCACGCATTAACAGACGTCAAAATGCATCCACATAACCCCAACCCTAACTGAAACTTCCAAAACCCCACCACCTGCTCTCTTTGAGATAATGTCTCACAAGGGCTGTAGTATATAGAGCCACCCTTACACCATCCAATGGCAATACTAGGCACTATACAGGCGTGACAGCCAATGACTTCAAGGGAAGATATTTCCCAGCACTTACATTAATTTAAATCCAGGGACAGAGAGAACTCCATTTCCCTGTCACGCTTTCTCTGGCGACTTCGTGACCACCAAGACGAAACACCCAGCATCAAGTGGAGTATTATCGACAGGGCGTCACCATATTCCCTCGGCGCCCTTGATTGCCGTCTGTACCTCCACGAAAAAGTGCATATCATTTACCAACACGCAGTATCCATCAACAAAAAACATGAGGTATCATATTGCTGTCACCAGCTGCTCATCCTTGATGCCACTAGCCGCCAACAACCTGGATATACCTCCTTAGTACTAGCCACCCCTAGCACTACCAGCACCAAGGTCACCGTCACAAATGAACCCCCATGAACAGTACCGCAAATCCCCAGTCCCCAACACTTCTCCATAACTGTCTACCCGCATACTCTCACCTCTTGTACATAACCCCTTTTGCATGACCCACGAGTATATGCGCGCGCATGTGCGTGACTGTGCATATGCATCTGGTCACCGTATGCATGCGCACGGATGTGTGGGCGTGTGCGTGTATGTGCGCGCCCATATACATGTGCACCCATGCGTGTGCATGTATGTACGTACGCGTGCACACTTGTGTGTGCTCGCACGTGTACGTGTGCTGGTATGCATGTGTACATGGAGATAAAGGTGTGCACGCGTGTGTGTCCGTGTGTGTATATGTGTGCACGCGTGTGTGCCTTCGTGTGTGTGTGTGCAGAAATGTGAATGTATATTTAAGCACATATACACATATACACGTATAAGTACGGATGCGTACACGCAGATATATGGGTATATACATGTAAATATAAACATACGAGGGGCGTTCAATAAGTAATGGGGATGGGGGAAGAGTTCATAGCCGCACGCCTGTGCTTCTGATCTGGCGACACGCGAGTTGTGGACCGGAGCGTTGTCCTGCAGGAGGAGGATGCCTTTGCTGATCTTGCCCCGCCTCTTGGTTTCGATAGCTTCTCTTAATTTCCTCAAAAGTGAAACATGATAGGCTCCTGTAATTGTGGTACCCTTTGCCAGGAAATCTGTCATCACTACTCCGTCCTGGTCCCAGAAGACTGTGAGCATGACCTTGCCAGCGGAGGGCTGCACCCTTGCCTTCTTTGGAGGAGGTGAGTCATGATGCTTCCACTGC
>NC_043011.1:440926-443426 GCF_006345805.1 Octopus sinensis
GAAATCCTTTTCACCGAAAGGGACTTAATAAACGATTCGAGCTAATAGTTAATTGTAAACATGACTTAAGCTTTACCTCCCTGAACTTTCAGAAAGAGATAACAGAAAACTTACTGGATTTTTGTTATTCTTACATTTTCCTCTTACGTTACCTTCTATTTTTAGCTTGATATTATACTGTTTTTTTCTTGGGTTTATTGTTTTGTTTGTCTCTTTATATTTTTATTCTTTTTTATGTTATTTTATTTTTACTTTTATTTAACCTTTTCTCTCCACTTTTCTTCATTTTCTTTCTCCTTCACCCATTTTTTATGGATGCAATCCCTTCAAACCCCAATAATCTCTTTCTATAACCATTTCGTATTACCTTATTTTTAATTCTTATTTTAAATGTGGTTCTAATTTCTCTCATTCACTCACTTGTAATTCATTTCATCCTTACTTACATAACATTTTCATCCATCCTAAAACATCATATCACACGAATCTATGAGTGTACTAGTAAACGCACTCGTCCTTTGGACGGTTTAAGTTGCTTTGGTTGTATATTTTTCACCAAATAATTGAACAACCGCGGTTTATGAGTAGCACGGCAATCTATGTTTCCGATTAACCTAGGAACGGAAAACCAAATTGAGTCTGGTTACTGTGGAGGTCGTTGCACTTTAATGATCATAAAACATAAGTTTGCAAGCGATGTAAAGTAGAGCCACTGAAGTGTTTTTGGATTAGATAACGGATAATGACAACAAAATGTAGTTGTTTTACATGAAAGCGAAATTTCTTGCCAGAAACAATCACATAAATGGTGTAATGAAATTGAAGGAAGACGTTGAAACTTACCCTCTGCGAGTTTATTTTTTCAACAGCAAAGGGGGCTAGTTTTTTGGAGATAAGCCAACAAAAACCCCTTTATTCTATCTTCCCACACAGCCTGCGTATAAACTAACAGCGAATGCTGCATGAAGTTAAATTGGTATGGAGCTTTCTGAAAGATACCTCTAGTTTTCGCTAGTGGAAGCAAAAGTCCCATTTAAAGATTGATTCTTTGGGACGAATCATTTGTAATTGTTTAAAAAAAGGCTAGAACAATGCTGAAACGCATTTGAAACAATGTATAACAGTCGAAATATAATGGATGGGTAAATAAGCAAATTAAAGTGAAACACCGCATTGATAGGTAATATCAACAAATAGAAGAGAGGGAAGGGAACATCACCTTTCAAGTAACTCAGAATAGGTAAAGGTAAGCTTGCCAAAGTTTAATGCAGTTTAAATATGGAGATTAAGATTGTTTGGTGTTGGATATTCATCGCGTATAGTGTTCCTAGTCAATTTAATAACCGTGGAAGCTGGACAATGGAAATAAATAGACAAAATCCTTTCACTTTTATAAAAAGATTAAAAAAGTATGGAAGGCCCTACATACAAAAAGGCTATGCCAATTTAGGTTTTCCATCAATCGTATCTTTAGATATACTTAGGATCCCTTTGTATTTCTCTGACGTTTACTTGAATTTTATTTTATATTCTTTTTCTCCCCCCTACCATCCAGATATACTATTTATAGATTATCCACTCATTTACTTATGTCTATTTATTCCTGTTTTCATCTATATATTTATTTGTTTTGTTCTCTTCCTCTCCGCCTATCTAATTTTGATTTACTTCTCACTTCTTTGTTCCTTTCTCTCTTCTCTTTTCTCCTTCCTATACACCAAGTATACGCACGAATATAATTAGATGGTTGTGATATTCGAATACCTAATTATATTCGTGTGTATATGCGTGAATGCATACGTGCGTGTATATATTTATGTGTGTGTGTATGCGTGCATGTATGTATGTATGTGTATATGTGCGAATGTATGTATGTATGCAAGGTATGTATACCTGCGTATACAGGGGCGATAATACATACAGATATTCGTATAAATGGGTATACATATACACATGAATACGAGTTGTATATGTAGATATTGATATGTATAAACAACTATATATATATATATATATATATATATATATATAAATAAGATATATACATGCAATATTAGATATGTACATATATACATAAGGGTACTACATGAGTACATATATCGCCAATGATAGAAGTCAAAAAATACTTCTGTGCCACCGAAAAGTCACAAATCTATTACAAATAAGATAGGAAAAAATATCAGTGAACAATAATAATGTCTTACCTCAAATGGGTCAGAACAAGTAAATGCTGGTCAACTCGGTACCGGTTTCGAAATTTAGCGCCACCCAGACGCGTGATTTCTCATCAGCCAAAGTCCGCCAGCTAAATAACTACTAACATTCACCCCCATCATGCCTGCGAAAGTTCGTTTGAAGTGCCCAAGCATTTACTTGTTCTGACCCATTTGAGGTAAGACATTATTATTGTTCACTGATATTTTTACCTATCTTGTCTGTAATAGATTTGTGACTTTTCGGTGGTACAGAAGTATTATTTGACTTCTATCATTGGCGATAT
>NC_043011.1:445926-533426 GCF_006345805.1 Octopus sinensis
TAATATATAAATATATGCATATATATATATATATATATATATATATATATATATATATATAATCCTAAATGTATAGTATTAAATATCCATCACGGTTGATCTTACCAATCGGTTTCGCGTACAGAATACAATGGAGTGTTACGTAATAATCCGATTATATAAATTTACGCTCATCAGAGTCAATCGATATGGGAGGGACGCCATACTCCCTTCCACATCGGCTGACTCTGATGAGCATAAAGTTATATAACCGGATTGTTACCTCCATTGTATTCTGTACGCGAAACCGATTAGAAAAGATCAGCCGTGATGGATATTTAGTACTATTCTTTTTAGGATAATATACCCACTCTACTGACAAATATACGAGTGCATATGTATATATGTGTAGTGTATATCTACACATGTGTCATATATATATATATATATATGTATTTGTAAACATCTTAAACAAATAAATGGATAAATGAATTATTGAAATGAATGTATGAATAAATAAACTGATAATTTTACTAATATTTTTAAAAATTAAAATATTGATAGGCGTTTTAGGTTGCGGTAAAATTTTGAAGTTATGCAAGACGACGTGAACAAAAAATTTTCCTTGTGATATTTTCCCAAACTTTATAATGTGACAACATTATTTAACATAATTGTATTTGAGGCCCAGTTTTGTTATTATATTGAACGATTTGTTTTCTTATTTAAACAGAATGGTTTGTAGTTTAAGACAAAATTTTTGTTATACAGAATGATTTATAAGTTTAAAAAAAATTATTTTAACTGAAAAATTTGTAGCTTTAAACTAGTATATTAATGAGGATATCTATAATATTTCAGTGAATTAATTTATGAAGTTAGCATCAAGTACCATAAAATATATTTTTCTTAAGTGTAAACTATATCACTATATTCGTAGTTAAATTGAAGATATAAGTTTTAATTATGCTATCATCTTTATATAAAATTGAATTTAATAGTAATAATATATGAATAATTCTATAAAAGTCCCTATCGTGATTAAAAATATTTTCCCGTAAGCTATGAATGTATAAATATATAAACATTGATTTACTGTGGTATTTTACTCTGATAATCGAAGTAAATTTGTGTTTTGTACTTGTTATTTACTGAGAATAATGTTTATATTAGATCAGAATAATTATTTTACATAATTATATATCTTTTTGAATAATTATGCATATATGAATTTCTTGTAGACCCTATAATATTTAGTATATATCATCATATTATGTCCTTTCGAACTTGTATACACATAAAAATTATAGAATAATAAAACTATTACCTTACTCTAATTAATTTTCTTCTGTAACGTATCATGAAAATTGTTCGAAAATAATTGTTCGAAAACAATTATTCGAAAACAACTATTCGAAAAGCAGTTGTTCGAAATAAATATAATTAGTGTACTTGATTTATAATTTTATCATTTTTACTTAAATAAAATTAGAATAATTAACGTTTGGTATAATTGTCCTTCCGAATAATTTTCATTCATGCAATTTTCCATTCGAATAATTATTTTCGAACAATTATTTTCCAACATTGTTCACATAATCTAAGTAAAATTCTGATATTTTATTTATTTATATATTATCATTTCTATGTAAGTAATAGTATAGTTTATAATAATCGTAACTTTATACATTTGTTTAATATCGGCGTACTTAGTAGAAACTTTTGAGTGAATGAATCGTTCATTAAAATTTTTTTTAATGAATTTAGTGTCTGAATAAAATATATCCTTATTTATTTATTTTTTATCATAGTACTAGCAGAGATACCCGGCGTTGCCCGTTTACATTCAATAGAAGAATTAGACTTTTCTGTTATATATATATATGGATACACACACACACACACACACACACAAATATATGTATATTAATATAAATACATGAAAGTACATGAAGTTTGTTAAAAAAAGGGGATCATGTAAATACCTCTTGGCTGTTGAGATTATAACACCTCGTTGTAAACAATGTTCCTTGTTTTTCCTTGTGGAGCATATACAAAAAGGTTTCTTTTGGTTCCTACTCTTGAGCAGCCAACATACAGTTGCCCATGCGAGAAGCAGGGCTCTTCCAAGAGAAGACCAGCTACAGAGAGGGTTTGACCCTGAGATTTGTTAATGGACATGGCAAAGCTGACACGAAGGGGGAATTGCAGTCTTCTGAATGTAAATGGAATTTCTGCTCCTGATGGAGTAAGAGGAAATCTTGGAATAAAGACGTCATCACCTTTTTCACATCCAGAAAGAATGATCGCCTCGATAACGTGTAATATCATTTTCTTTATCACCAGTCGTGTTCCATTGCAAAGTCTTGGTGGTTCCAGATTGCGGAGTAGCATTACAGGAGTTCCAACTTTAAGTGGTAATATGTGTGGAGGTAGTCGAGGAGGGCTCCAGTGAATTGAGAAATTCAGGAGGATAGTTCACAACTTCATTTATATCTGGAATTGTATCAACAGACTTGTAAGTGTGTATAGTGCCGGGAAGAGAATGCATTAGCTGTTGATTAATTTTGTTAACAGCGACGTTTTTTGGAGCTAATATTGCTCTTTCACACAGCCAATTGTGATTTTGGTAGTTTTGTGTGAAGTTGGGAAAGACTTTGTTTTTGAGGTCATCTACAGAATTAACAACAGAGGAAAATGACCACACTTCCATTTGTCCTGCAGCGTCGAGAGGAATCTTGCCTTCACCAAGTGTCAAAATGTCATGTGCAAACTTTGTGGACATTTTGTTGCCGTGTAGTTGAGCTCTCATGTTAGTGGTGAGACTAAAGATTGTAACATGATGCCACAGGGTAGAGGACTTTAGGCATGCTTGAACTTCATCAGCTCTAGTGCCTTTCGGAATGACAGGAAGAGTTTGCCTGAAATCCCCTGACAACAGAAGCGTTACACCTCCCATTGGAGCCTGTCAGTCTCGGATGTCTTTCAGGGCTCTATCTAATGCTTCCAAAGCTCCCTTGTGAGCCATAGTGCACTCATCCCAGACAATTACATAACACATTTTAAGTACTTGTCCCTGATCTGAGCTTTTGTTGATGTTGCATGAAGGCATTTCGGATGCTGCTAAATTGAGAGGGAGTTTAAAAGTTGAGTGTGCTGTCCTGCCACCGGGTAACAAAGTAGCTGCAATGCACGAGGAGGCTACAGCTACTGCAATGTCCTGATGCTACCTAACTTCTGCAAGGAGAAGCTTTGTAATAAATGTTTTTCTTGTCCCTCCAGGAGCATCGAGGAAGAAGATTCGTCCCTCGCGTTGGCGTACACTGTTAAGAATAGTTCTGTAGGCCTGCAGCTGGTCCTATATGTATGTATGCCTGTATATATGTACAAAATCCACTGAGAAGGCTTTTGTTGGTCTGAAGCTACAGCAGAAGACACATGCCAAGTCACCACACAGTGGGACTGAACCCAGGACCATGTGTTTGGAACGTAGTTTGTTACCACACAGCCACACCTGCCCCTATGTATGTGTGTGTGTGTGTGTGTGTGCGTATGTGTGTATGGGTAGATATATTATGCATGTATATATGTGTACATATTACATGTACATCTATATATATATACATCTACACATAAAATACAAAATACAAAGTTATATCTTGATATCGCTGGTGATAACAATACTCAAAATATATAACAGACTGGAATTGTAGGTCCGTCTCTTGCAATTTCGATCAATTGGATTTTATCCTCCCTCCTGTATAGAAGTGTACGGCTGCAACGAAATTCATTTTTGGACTTTCTTCTATCGAAGGCATTTAAACAAAAATGCTTCCGTAAAGACAGTGAAAATATTGTCAATTTCCCCAAACAGGGACACAATTCAATTTTTAAACAATAACCAAAGCCCCTTCTCCGAAAGGGGGAGGGTTACGGTTTACAATTATTTAAGAAATGCAACACAACAACGTTTCCCTGACGAGGAACCAACAAACGTGATTACAATAGTCAAACAGTAATAATAATAACAACAAATCTTTTAAATTTATCCCCATTTATGTGAAACCACTTATTCAAGTTCAAGTCATTGATGCAATTTTATACGAATTGCTAATACACACACACACATAATAAGGGTGAAAAAATGAATATTAATTTGATTAATATGAATTGAAAACCAGTGGTGTAGCATATAAGACCATAGCGGATCTTCTTCTAGCAAAAAGGATGACCAGTATTAATGGCTCATCCCTGTTATATAAATACTTTCAATTTAATTGTTGCACACTTGCAAAGAGAAAGTAGGAGAAAGTGTGGTGGTAATGGAAGGAGTGAAGCACTTGAAATGAGAGAGGCAAATCGTAAAATATTGAGTTTTCTCGAATTTTTGCTTAATTGGGGGGGTCAAACTGAAAAAACTTTACATGCCATGACCCAATCGAATCTACTTGAAAAATCATAGGTAAATTCCAATTGAAGAAATTCTATATTGTAGAATTGTATTAAAAGAAACATGGGAACAGGCAGAGAAAATCTGCCTTTTATCATAAGAGATAAGAGATATAGTAATTTTAAATAAAATATATTTCCTATTATTTGTTTAAGATGTTATTTCCAGCGGTTATTTTCGATTAAAATATCTTTAGATTAATATTATTGAAGATGCATAAGAACATTTTATGGCCGTTGTAATTCATTTGTTTACTTTATCATTTTATCTATTTGAATTTTCGATTTGTTTTTATTATATTTATTACATTTTTTAATTATTAACGCTCACGCTTGTGAACATAGGTATATTTTAAATCAGTCTCTTTTATGATTCAGCAATCCTTGCATGGAATTTTTGTCTGTCTTTTTGAACAAATATTACCCCGAGGAGACTCATATGCATACATGTGGATTTTTATAAATTCACTAGTGGATATGAGTCGAAATAAATTGTTAGATTTATATTTGTTTTAACTATTAGTTATATTATATTATATTATATCTTTCTATAGTATAACGATATTATAATGTAAATAAAATTTTAATATCTCAATTGTATTTCCCTATTTCCTTTAATATTTGTATATATAGGCGCAGGGGTGGCTGTTTGGTAAGTAGCTTGCTAACCAACCACATGGTTCCGGGTTCAGTCCCACTGCGTGGCATCTTGGGCAAGTGTCTTCTGCTATAGCCCCGGGCCGACCAATGCCTTGTGAGTGGATTTGGTAGACGGAAACTGAAAGAAGCCTGTCGTATATATGTATATGTATATATAAGTGTGTGCGAATATGTTTGTGTGTCTGTGTTTGTTTCCCAGCATTGCTTGACAACCGATGCTAGTGTGTTTACGTCCCCGTCACTTAGCGGTTCGGCAAAAGAGACCGATAGAATAAGTACTGGGCTTACAAAGAATAAGTCCCGGGGTCGATTTGCTCGACTAAAGGCGGTGCTCCAGCATGGCCGCAGTCAAATGACTGAAACAAGTAAAAAGAGTAAAAAGAGTAAAGAGTATACTCTTTTACTCTTTTACTTGTTTCAGTCATTTGACTGCAGCTATGCTGGAGCACCGCCTTTAGTCGAGCCAATCGACCCCAGAACTTATTCTTTGTAAGCCTGGTACTTATTCTATCGGTCTATTTTGCCGAACCGCTACATTACGAGAACGTAAACCCACCAACATCGGTTGTCAAAGCGATTGTGGGGGACAAATAAAGACACAAACACATAATACATACAACCAAATCCTCTCACAAGGTTTTGGTCGGCCTGAGGCTCTAGAAGAAGACGAATACCCACGGTATCACGCTGTGGGACTGAACTCGGAACCGTGTGTTGGGAGTCAAGCTAAGGAAACGAATTCGATTCATATTTCCATCAGAAACATAGATATTGTTATTATTATTGTTCAAGGAATGGTTAGCGTTATTATTTCCATTAAGAGGATTTATATCTAATAACTTATGGCTATGTGAAGAAATGATTTATGAAAGGTCTTTGTAGTTTGAAAATCCTATCCTAATTCGGCGTGAATTGATAATGAAAGGGTATCCAAAATTTTGTGAAAAATTCTTGTCTATAGCTTCACGGAACTGATAAGGGAGGTTGGATTTGATCTGCTTATAAAATAGAATGATCATCCAAATTGTTTTACTAGAGTCAAGCCTGTTATTTTGGTAATTATCTCTAAAAGTCCTAGACTTATTTTTATTTACGTAAAGAGGGAAATAAAGAACGGTATCTCCGTTTCACTGCAAAATTAAATTTTTGGATTTATTGTTATTATCCGAACTAAAATTTATATTGTTATTACCAGTAGGATGTATTTTCTTGTCTTGATTAACAGAGTCAGAATTAATGTCAATAGGGTTAAGATACGTAATTTTTCTTTATAGCCTGCTTTAAATAAGGCAGAGTTATAAAATTCAGCTTTATCGTTAAAGATATCAACATGAGCAGATAGTCTAGAAAGTCTAAGTGAAATACTTTTAACTAAGTTTTTTGTTATAGACTTCGGATGATTACTAAAAAAGCTAATGTATATTCAATTAGTTGAGAGCTTATAGTATGGGAAATGTGAATCTTGTATAAGTTAAGGGTAATATTTAAAAAAATTGGCTTTAGTTATATCATCATCGAAAATAACGTTTAAGCCCATTTTTCCGAAAAATTTAACTAATCTGTTTTTGATCCTTTGTTATTTTTGGTTAGAAACATTTTGAAGGTAGAGTAAACAATCATCTCGATATAAACCTCCCTTGATGTTTAGGAATTGGTCAGTCATCTCAGAAAATATGTAGATACCGACCAAATTAGAAATTTGTGCAGAGTCTGAACTTCTCATCGTAGCATCATAACAATCAGGCCTATCTTTACAGACCAAAAACTTATTTTCAAATTTAATGATTGATTTTTCTGGCAGCTAACATCACATTAATTTCATCCCGGGAGAGACCGGCTTTGTTGAGTGCAAACCAGAGAGCTTATTTTATGTTAAGACTGGTACTTATTATATCGTCTCTTTTTGCCGTACCGCTAGATTACAGGGAAGCAAACGAATCAACACCGATTGTCAAGCGGTGTTAGGGGCAAACATAAACACAGACACACATCTAAATATATACATACAGGTTGAGTCAAAAGTTTCTTCGTATTTCAATCTTCAAACAAGTTGCAAATGAAAAGCGTTTATTCATCAAAATATATCCCATCATATTCTATTGTGTGTTGCCAACGTTTAGAGCAAAGACCCCACTGTATGTGTTTTCAACCCTATCCGCATTGTTGAACCTCCGTCCGTGTATGAAATAAGCTATGGTTTGAAAAAGGTGATTATCTGATGGTGCAAAATCTGGACTTATGACAGGGTGAGGCAACCCTTCGAGCCACTCAAGTTTCTCAAGTTTGTGCTTGGTTACATTGGCAGTGTGTGCTGGGGTAATTGATATAGTGTAGGAGTGCATGTTTTCGATTGACCAATGCCGGGTAGTAGGCATTCAAAGCATCATATTCTTGCTGCAGTTGTTGAACATAGAGGTTCGCGTTCACAGTATGACCATCAAAGTGTAACACCACTCGAAATTCCACCAGACACAACATAGCCTGTGAAAACTTGTTTGATATAAAATTCTGAAGCCTGGCCGGAACGACGCCACTGATTTCTATTAGTTTTACGAAAATAGATCCATTTTTCATACTCAGTTACAATTCGACGCCAAAAACGGGCATTCCGAAGATTTGCCAAAAGTTGTTTGCAAATGTTCAAGCTAATTATTGGTGAGTTTATGAGGAGCTTCTTTATAGCGTCTGTTCACAAAACTGAGCTCATAGAGGTGTCGATTGAAGGTGCTTTGTGAAGGACCAAGTTTTGCCGACAATAAACGAATGCTTGTGTTTACTTGTTGTTCAGCCATTTCTAGCAAGGCCTAATCTTCTACATCAGAAGGTCTCTCTGACCTTGGTTTGTCTTCGAGAGTTAGTATATGTTAAGTAGAGACTGTTTCATATGGGTGTATATGAGATAGCATTTTGTACTTTCCATGTCTCCTAGAGCTTTAGATGCATGTATGTAGCTAGGCTCTGGAGATGATTGTGGTGTGTTGGTGACTTTTACTGATGGGTGATGAGTGAATACAGTTTAGGTGTTAGAGGATTATGTAGAGTCTGAATGGTTGTAATAAGGGTGAATATTTAAGTTATTGAATCCAATTGGATTGGGACATGGGAAGTTCGTTTGGGGGTAGAAATGTGCTTGAAGGTTTGTGTGGAGATGTGGAGAGGAAGTTAAGAATGTTCACTATTTTTGTACAATCTGTAATTCCGTTAAAGCAGAATTTCATATCGCACTGTTTCTAAAATATTCTAAATGACCTTTCGTTTTGATCATTTTGAATAAAGGCAGTCTTACAAAGAAAATATTTAACTTTAAATATATATATGCTTCACTAATTTACGATAATGATCATTTATATTAATTTCTTTAACCCCTGAAATACAAAACGTATGTGGGCAACGTACTATGTTCGAAAACAGAAACTTGTGATTTCAGTATCTACCTCACCACCTGCACACTTATTCAAGCCATAAAATTTTACGTCACCCAATCCAGTATATACGCTGTTACAAGCTTTCAAACAAGACCCTGTTTGATACCTGTACACAATTTTACAGCAGCTATTCATGTGCATTTGCTGCATCAATATAACCAGTCTGGGGTGGCATGAAAAGGCCATAGGTGCTGTCACACGTCTGCTTATAAGAAATAAAACTGAAAAGAGGAAACAACTATTTAAGTGTTTAGTTACACTTATATCAAAATAAGGAAAACCTTTCGCTCTCCTGAATGCTTGCGCACTTATCCAATCTCATTTTCTTTTGGTTAAGATAACAGAGTTATTTGGCACTGAACTCGAAATTATGTATTGAAATATGAGATAACATAATTCTTTCGAAACAAGATGATGAACTGCATCTTATCGCAGAAGATTACTTTTACACCGATGTTGAAGGGGGGGGGGTAAAGGTAACTGAAGAGAATGAAATAAAATAATGATTTAAGCACTTAGTACCATACGACTAGTGAACGAAGAATGAAATTGTTTAATATTTCTTTCTTTCTTAAATGAACTGGATTGAAATGGTTACATATTTTACCTTCTAAGAAATCTACTTCTTACTCTATTGCAAGAATTGTGACACATTTGGCTATTAAAGGCATTATTATTCAAAGTTAATATACTTAGACTGTGCTGATGTAGTTATGAATCTACACTTTGAAAATTGATCGTTTTGCCCTTATTTGTGATAAGTACAGCTCTTCAAGCTGGAAATCTGACTGGTTCAAGCGTAACGTTAACCATTTTCATATGTTTCAATTAATTTTTAAAATAATTAAAATTATGTGAAATTTAGAAAAATAAATAACTTTTTGTATCAATTGCTATATTAAACGGTTGTTTAGGATATAATACAACAAATGATTCTTACACCAAATTATAACTGGAAGCTTTTAATTCAATAATGAATACTTTAGACGGTTTTGTATCAAAGAATCAGATAGAAGCTGTTTCCGACTGGTCGAGAGCAGAAGGATTACAGTTAATCTGTGGTCGCCTATCCTGTTACGTAAAGCAACTGAACCTCTCTAAAATCACATATAAAGTCTTCACATATAAAACGAAAGGATGCGTGGCAATGGATAAAAATGGATAGGTCATTACTGGTACTCCTTTGGCCTACTCGATCGGGGACTAGCCTGTAAAAAAAAATTAAAACAAAAAAGACCAGCACAAACTTAGTCAGCTATTGCTAGCTGGTATCAAACATTGATTGCTCTTTTAATAATATTTTCGATACAGTAAATGGCTTTCTGTATAAATTGGTGGAGCTGATATAAGCTATAAAATACCTGAAATACAATTAACATAGATTACGAAAGAACAAAAACTAAGAAAGCACTAACTATGGTTTACTACAGATGCCTATAACTTAATTAAGCAAAAAGAAAAAGCGCGCGCGCACGAGAGAGAGAGAGAGAGAGAGAGAGAGAGAGAAAGAAAGAGAGAGAAAGAGAGAGAAAAAAGAGAAAGAGAGTGAAGGTGGGGGAAAACAAGTGAGAAAGAAAGAGGTGAGAGCAAAGGCGAGATAGAGAGAAGAGAGAGTGTGTGCAAGAGAGACAGTGTGTGTGGCTGTGTGTGTGGCTTTGTGTGTGTGTGTGTGTGTGTGAGAGAGAGAGAGAGAGAGAGATCAACTTCACAAATTATGCATTAGAACAATATAACACCTCGCAGTACCAATAATGAAACTGCTCTTCTGAGACACAATGTGATTAAGCTCTATAACGGGTATTTTTCTGATAACTCCAGTGATATCGATGAAATTTGGTACAGTCAGGTATCAATAATTTCCTTACTTGAAGTACTCATCAATTTCTGCCAGTACTTTTTTAGTATTAGTACTTAGGAGTCACTTCCCCGCTTATTATCCTTACTTGTAAGGCGGCGAGCCGGCAGAATCGTTACCGTGTCGGACTTTTTACATTCTGAGTTCAAATCCTCCCGAGGCGAAGTCTGCTTTTCATCCTTTCGGGGTCGATAAAATAATGCACCAGTATTGTACTGGGGTTGATATAATCGACTTACACTCTACCTCGAAACTGCTGGTCTTGCGCCAAAATTAGAAAGAATTAATTATCACTTGTGATATCAGTCGCCATACCGAGGAAATCAGTTAAAACTTTTGAGCATGACTGTTACTACACATGTGGGAGATCAAAGGCTAACTTGTCAAATATTGTTCTCAGTGACCACCATGAAAGAAATGTCTTCTAGTCGACATATCACTCCCAACAGATGACAATATTTCTTTCTAAAAGAAATGGAGAAACTCTCGAAATACAGAGATCTGGAAATAGAGATAACCCAAATGTGAAACCGACGACAGAAACAGTTCCTATTGTAACAAGTGCTTTAGTATGGTCAAACAGTTTACGGATATAACAGTTGGATTCGATCCCACATTTTACCACATTGAATTTTGGTCCAATCAATGGCCGTTGTTCACGGGATAGTCTGGTAGCAGATAAGAAACTCCTGTGAACAGAACCTACAAATATACAGCATATCTGAGCGTGAAAACTTCAGAATGATTCCGATCCTTGGTTGCTTTCACTCTGTACACATAGTTTTGTTTTCACAGCTACATATTCAACCTGACACGACAGAAGAAGAAAACGCCACAGCAACAAGAATATATATTGATGCGAAAAAATTTCAGACGAAGACTTTCTGCACTTGTCATATACGTTATTTCATCTGAATATTCCTTTTCTTGTATTGCATGAACACTTTCTGTATTAATGTAGCAATAAATTATGTTCATATACATAAAACAAGTCTTCACTCGACTTGCTACAGTTGGTGATCACCAATGATGAAAACAAATCACCTTTCGGACGCCATAAGAAACCTACTTTCTACAATTTCCTCTAGTTCAGAACGATCTTTTGTTTTTACACAATTCTCTCATATCTTATCGTTGATTTCCTGGCGTCGTCCCTGTGATTCTGTAATGATTCTAATCATCACTGTCGTTTGCTTCGATGTCTTCAGAGATAGCCTTATTTCGCAAGTCAACCGACGAGAAGATACAGGCCCTTACAGACAAGCTCAAACGTTTGAAGTTCCCAAGGTATCGTCCGCGCACGAAGTCCGGTAGCCGTAGAAATACAAAAAAGCGATCTTCTAGTGCCCTAGTGTTAGGAAAATCAAATTACCAGAGACTGAATGCGACTAAATCTAAAGGTGAATCATAAGTTTGTCGCGTTTTCTTCATTTTCGACGCTATCTCCAAGCAACGATTAGAGCAGCGTGTGACATCTGGCATGCCAGCCTGCTTTCTCACTCGCGTAAACTGACTTTTGTTACCCTGCAAGTAGTTAATCATTCACCTATCCCTACGTTCCTACATGCGGAGAAAATCTTTTATTCGGGATCTAATCTAAGGTGACACTTTAAATGGATAGTCATCATCGCAGACCTACTATATCCTATCCTTGGAGCTGACTTCTTACACCATTTTTGTCTTCAAGTCGATTTAAGGCATAAGCAGTTGTTTGATACCAGAACCGGATTATCAGCACAAGGTATGCCCTCAAGGCCTTTTACCGTCAGTCAATTTTTTTGTTCCATCTGTATCCAATCGTTTCTACGAGATTCTTCAGCAGTTTCCGAGTATTACCTGTACTGTGTTCTATAACAAGATTCCAGTGTTGTCGGTTACTAAACATATCATTACGAAAGGTCCTCTTGTTTCATCTCATCCCAGACGTTACCATGGTCAAACTTAAAATTGCAAGAGAAGAGTTCGGTCATATGTTGGAAAAACTCTAAAGAGGTTAGCACCCTTGCAGCGACTACAAGGATCTAAATGCTTTGACAGTACCAGACATGTATCCCGCTTATTCACGATTTTCCAGCATCCTTACACGGTTGTTACAGTCTTTCGAAGATCGATCTAATACGTGCCCATAACCAAATTCCTATTGAACCAGTCGATATTCTCCAGACAGCGATAAGCTCTCTTTATGGACTTTTGAAGTTTATTACGACCTTCGTAATACTGCTGTGGTCTAGATTTTGTTTTTGCCTTCATTGATGATTTATTAAATGTTAGCTCCACAGAAGAGCAACATTTTCTTCATTTGGAACAGCTTTGTACTTGATTATCACAGCATAGTGTTATAATTAATACCGTAAATATCTTTTTCGCGTCCCTTTCATCACATTTTTCGCGTCCCTTTCATCATATTTTTGGGACATGTCATTGATAAAGATGGAATTCATTCGGTAAAGGGTAAAAGTCCATGCTGTTCATGATATTCCAGTTCCTACTTCACTATGGAAGTTACGAGAATTTCTCGGACTTATTAACTTATAGAAGATCCATTCCACATTGTACAGAAGCTATTTTTCCTCTCACCGAATTGCAATGTAATCAAAAAAAAAAAAAAAAAAGAAGAAGAAAGAAGGAAGCTATATAATTAAATTCAGCAGCACTGAAGCTTTCGATGGCGAGCTGGCAGAATCGCTAGCACGCCGGGCGAAATGCTAAGCGGTATTTCGTCTGCCGCTACGTTCTGAGTTCAAATTCTGCCGAGGTCGACTTTGCCTTTCATCCTTTCTGGGTCGATTAAATAAGTACCAGTTACGCACTGGGGTTGATGTAATCGGCTTCACCCGTTTGTCTGTCCTTGTTTGTCCCCTCTATGTTTAGCCCCTTGTGGGTAGTAAAGAAATAGGTATTAAAGAAAATTATCGTGAGTTACACTGTTGGCACATCCCGTTCCAGAAACACAATTAACACTAATGGTTGATGCTTCAAATAGCGATATCAGCGGAGTTTTGCAACAATTCGTGCAAAATGTTTGGCAACCCCTTTCTTTTTTTTTTCCAGAAACGTGATACAACACTTTTGGTGGCGTAGTTTTTGTTGCTTATTTAGCAGTGAAACATGTTTAGTATTTTTTAGAAGGGCGACAGTTTACGATTTTCATCGATCATAAATCATTGACATTCGCACTGCAATCTAAAATCGAAAATAAAGGTATCTGGTATCTCCATTAGTGATAACAGATACTTTTATTTTATTTCGCAATTCACTGAGGATATACGTTACATCAAGGGTATTGTTAATTCAGCGATGGATACCTTATCTAGCGTTCATGTCGACGCTTTGCACACTCCTGATTGAAGTGATTTGCAATAGATCGTTTTGGATGAAGAAAAAGACGAGGAATTTTTACAACTCCAAAAATTGGAATCACCAATCGCCTTTTGCCATTATATTCTACTGATTCGTCTATTTGGTGTGATATTTCTGCTGTTGTTTTTCCCGACTTCCCGTTCCAAAGAATCATGGACAAACTGTCGTCTCCGCTCTTCATAATTTATCTTATCCTGGTATTTTGGCTACAGCGAATTTGATTTCGATCCCGCGTTTGCCACATAGAGATCATAAGCTAATTATGTGCGTAATTCAATTTCGGCTGTTGTCCGCGTGATAGTCTGGTGATATGACTAGAACATTTTGTGAGCAGAGCCTACAAATACAGCGTTCACTCTCTACACATAGCTGTTTTAACATTGCACGATAGAGGAAAACAGAACACACCACTGCAACAAGAACCTGTACTGATGTGAAACAATTAACCCAAACGTTGAATTTCTGACAAAGACTTTCTGCACTTGTCATACGCATCGTTTCATCTGAATATTCCTTTTCTTGTATTGCATGAATACTTTATGCATAATATAAGAAATAAATTATGTTCATATACATAAAACAAGCCTTCACTCAACTCAGCACACAGACAAGTACCTAACCAACTTAACAGGATTTAACTCAATACGTCTATAAAAGGATTTTTGTTGGACGAAAACTGCAACTTCTGTTTTTTTTCAACTCCAAATATACGTTAAGCATGTTATATCGATTAAGTTTATGCATACATACATGCATACCTACATGCACATGTATGCATGAATATGTGTATGTATATTGAATTATTGGTGAAATACTGTTAATACAAACATACTTTTTACATTCGGCGAAATAGTGTTAGCTATCAAATCTCTCTCTTTTCCTCTTTCACTTCCTCTCACTTTCTCGCTCTCATACACACACACACACACACACATACACACACATACACACGCATATAATATTAGGGAAATAATTAAATAAATACATATACATATATTATCTTGTAAGAAAATATAAATATATATAAAAATACGTAATTTTATAATAAAAATCGAACAAAATAGAATACTATATCTTAAGATAAAAACACGAAATATCTTAACAAATATATTCTGTTAACTAAATCTTTAAACTTAATACATAGGACTTATTATTTATAAAATTTATCTCGTTAAAAATGTGGTATAGATAAAACAAGAATAAATAGAGAGAAATATTATTTTATCTATGAAAATAAATTTCAACTTACATAAGAAAAAATAACAAACTATAATATATAATTACTAGAAAATTCAAATACAAGTAATTAAAACAAAATAAATAAATATATATAAAATACATAATATACATTAAGTGAAACTAAAATACTATAATTTAATCTATATACATTAAATTATTTATGTATTTATTTAATAAATATCTAGGTTAAATCTTATTCTAATTAAGTAATATATACTAAAAAAAACTTCATGCTAACTTATATACATAATACTACAACAAACTATGACTACAAGAATTAAAAATAGAAAAATGGTTCAAATATATACACACCAATTAGTTAAACTTACTATATAATTAATTTATATATAGTAAATACAGATTTAATATTACGCTCACTTATAGAATACCAAAGTATCAATTAATATTATAAGTATTTACTTAAATGTAATACTACATAACAAATAAAATTCCTATTAGAGAATATTTTGTCTTACAAAACTATTTCACAATGTAAATTATATGTAATACAATATACTACTACTACTACTACTACTACCACCACCACCACCACCACCACCACCACCACCACCACCACCACCACTACTACTACTACTACTACTACTACTACTACTACTACTACTACTACTACTACTAATAATAATAATAATAAAATATATGTATCAAAACTAATAATTATCAAGAAATTAATATTTTTACAATAATAAGCACAAATCAATTAAAAAATTCAATAATATTGTTAAATAAATACGTTACTTATCTTAATTTAATTTTATTCGAAGTCGATAGCATTTAAATTATAATCATTCATATTATTATCATCCATTACAGTTACCATACATTTATAAACTATATTATTCAAATTACATTATTATTAAATTTACATGTAGTGTTATCTCTACATAGGGGACATTCTGTCATCGGAGACAAATAGGGAAAATGAGAAGGGTGTAGATTAATGAAATGATGACATACAGGACAGGAGTATAGGAATAAAGCGATGAATAAAGAGAAGAAAAAAGAAGCATAAAAGTTCACAGTTCAACTTTCTGATCTTGTAGAAATAAATCCATAAGTCCTTAGGCGCAATCCTGCGTAAATCCATGTAGGTTAAAGTCCTGATAGTGTAAGTATCATGCCAACGTTCAATAACAGAATGGTAGCAGAGGTGGCTATTAAGTGGTAAAAAGAAAGAAAGTAAATAAATAGGAAGAGAAGTAGATAGAGTGAGGGAAGAAGTTAAGGATTGGCGTTAAGGATAAAGTAAGGTATGCAAAAATATAGCGTCTAAGGATACAGTGTACAAAGATAGCCAAGAAGAGAGAGAAGGAGGAGGTAAAGGAAGATAGCGTAAAAAACAAAATAAACAAAATAGAGCAAAATGAAAGGAATTTAAAGAGAATAGTAGGAACCAGTAGTATTCTTCTAGTCTATAGAGGTTGGAGAGGAAATTTAGTAGTAAATACCTGTGTCCGTTCTGGCTATGGTTGGAGGCTGTAGGGCTATTTTTAGCAATGAGGTTATGAGTGCGCAGGTAGTCGTGAATGGAGAGACTAGTTGAATGTAAAAATTTTTAGGAGTTAGAATTAAGTATTAGGGGATTTATTAGGTTAGGGTTTAAAAATAAATTAAAGAATTGATATTTATCTTATTAAGGAATAAGGTAAGATTGATAGAAGAGATATAGAGGGGTATGCGTTAAGGATCATGGAGGTTTGTATGTGGGTGTTATTCGTGAGGAGTGAATTTAGATTTATGAAAGAATTTGAAAGTGCAGAAGAATTTGTGTTTACACGTTGTGTTTATTAAGCAATTGTAGTGAGTTATTGGTTAAAATTTTGAGGGCTTCTTTTAAGCAGAGTCCACAAATGGAGTAATGACCTTAATATAGGATGCTAGAGTCTATTATAGCTCAAGAAAGTCTACATTGTATTTTTCTATTAATTAGATAGTGTACGTGGCTGGTTAGTGATGTGGAATAGCTATTCTCTTTATATTTAAATGAGTTTAAATGCGCATATACTTGTTTAAAATTTGTGGTAGATACACTGTATAGGAATTATAGGAATTATTTACTATGTTGTGAACGGGGCATTACTATAAGAAGTTGAATCTTCTGCAATAGGCTTGCAGCGGGCAGTCTTTCCCAGATTTGCAGTTGCAGCTATCAGTTCTACGATGATTAATTGGAGAGAGAGATGAGGTAGCGCTGGTAGTGTAGTATTAGGTGAATCGTTCGTGATATTGCTGTTATTATTGCCCTCATTTCTAGCATCCATATCAACGCCAGCGTTACCATTATTATTATTATTATTATTATTATTATTATTATTATTATTATTATTATTATTATTATTATTATTATTATTATTATTATTATTATTATTATTCTATGTTTGACTTTTGCTTTATGTCTGTACAAGTTGGCTCCAAGTCTCACCCAGAGACCTCAAGAGACAACAGGTTGGAAGTTCTGTGCCATATATTTGGGTTTTTTTTTTTGGTGTTGTACTAGTGAATGTCTAATACATAAAAAAAAAAAAAAAAAAATAAAATAAAATAAATAAATAAAAAAAAGTTTGTTTTAAACCTTGGGATTACATAGAGAGTATTTTGCGTAGGATATGAGCAGTTCCCATGAGCACTATCTTTTGAATTTCTGCCATTTTGGGGTTTCCTGGTATCTGAGTTAGGTAGCAATTAGTCCCTTTCGCTATCATTCCCAGGGCACCTATGACAACAGGTATTGTTTTAGTCTTCAGCTTCCACATTTTGCTGATTTCTATTTCAAGATCTTTATATTTGCTCAGTTTTTGGTAGGTCTTGACAGATACGTTTATACCGATTGGGACAGTCATATCAATGAGGAGGCATGTTCTTTGTCTGAAGTCTTTCAATATGATGTCTGGCCTATTTGCATCTATCTTCCTGTCAGTTTGAATGGTGAAGTTCCAGAGGAGTGAGATGTGGTCATTTTCAAGCACTGGAGGTGGATTGTGTTCCCACCAGTTTTTTTCATGGGGCAAATCCAGGTTTTTGCAAATTACCCAGTGAATATATTGTGCAGCTCTATCATGCCTGTTGAGGTACTCTGTAGGCGCTAGAAGACTGCATTTGGAGACAACATGATCAATGGTTTCATTTTGTTGTCGGCATACACGACATGTTGGGCTACTGCCGTTCTTTAATATGTTGGCCTGGTAGTTTCTTGTTGGTAGGCATTGATCTTGAGCTGCTATGATAAACCCCTCTGTTTCAGATTTTAAGCCAGAGGCCATTAGCCATTGGTGGGTCAGGGCTTTGTCAATATCTGCATTATTCACTCTCTTTGGGTATTTGCCATAGAGAGGTTTTTCTTGCCATTTATTATTCAGAATATCTAAGGCCGCAGTTTTGGCACGGGTTTTCATGCGCTTAGCTTTTTCTGTGCATGTTTCTTGTATGTCTATCTCTAATTCCGAAATTGGTTGTATTCGGAATTCACCTAGATATTCCTTTGCCTGTTTTGTGACTGAGTATGATGCTTTCTTGTTTTCATGTTTTGAGACAAGTTTTAACATCTAGTCCTCAGAGTTTTTCAGGTAGGTGTCTAGGCCAATTGTAGCAATCTTCATTGTTATTGCCAGTTGTAAAAGACCACGGCCTCCCTCTTTTCTTGGCAGATAGAGTCGTTCTGTATCTGCCTTAGGGTGGTGCATTCTATGCATTGTCAACAGTTTCCTTATTTTTCTGTCGAGCTGACATATTTCAGTAATTGACCAGTTAACAATATTGAAACTGTAAGTCACGACTGGTATAGCTAATGCATTGATCGCTTCGATCCTGTTTCTTGCATTCAGCTCTGTCTTGAGTATTGCTCTCACTCTTCGATAGCATTCTCTCCTGATCCTTTCCTTCATCTCTGAATGCCTTATTCCGTTCCCTTCAATTACCCCTAGGTACTTGTAGCTCTCCGCTGGGTCTAGTTCTTTTATGACATTCTGCTGGTCAAGGTTAACGTTAGATGTTTCTGTCATTTTTCCTTTGATAAAGGTAGCTTTTGCACATTTATCGAGGCCGAATTGCATTCTGATGTCGTCACTGAATTGTTTGACTATCACTAGTAAGCCCTTGAGTTGTTGGTCATTTTTTGCAAAAAGCTTTAAATCATCCATGTAAATGAGATGATATTTTTATCAAACATTTTATACCCATACTGCGCATCATTGAGTAGCTTTGAGAGAGGTATTAAGGATAAACAAAAGAGGAGTGGTAACAGTGAGTCACTCTGGAAAATGCCACACGAAATTTTTACATCACCAGCATTTAGGGATTCATTGTCACTGTT
Source organism: Octopus sinensis (assembly GCF_006345805.1). Taxonomy (NCBI): domain Eukaryota; kingdom Metazoa; phylum Mollusca; class Cephalopoda; order Octopoda; family Octopodidae; genus Octopus; species Octopus sinensis. The sequence goes on from NC_043011.1 coordinate 465,221, forward strand.
CAGAGTTAGTGTGGTTCTCCATGATCTCATACTTACAGTCAAGAAGTTTCGCAGAGTAGGTGCTATCTTATACATTTCCGGGCATTTCCTAATCCAGCTATGTGGTAGGCTATCAAAAGCCTTTTTATAGTCTATCCAGGCTATTGATAAGTTTTTGTGTCGTTTGTGACAATCTTCTAAGATCATCTTATTGATGAGTAGTTGGTCTTTACAGCCGTAGGATCCACGTTTACATCCTTTCTGTTCATTAGGGAATATGCTGTTGTCTGTTAAAAAACTATAGGTATATTCCGTCAGGACAGATGTTAGCGTTTTGTACATAGTTGTTAAGCAGGTTATGGGTCTATAGTTTTTTGGTTCATTTGTTTCTTCACTTTTTGGAAGCAGGAATGTTAACCCATTAACTAGCCAAGGAGGCATCCTACTAGGGTGTTGCAAAACATCATTGTACAGTTCTGTTAGCAGTTCATGGCTCTCTGGGAAGGAATTCAGCCAGAAGTTAGGAAGTTTATCCTTTCCTGGAGACTTCCATTTGCTTGACCTCCTGAGAGCAGATCTTATATCTTCTACCTTGACACCCTCCCACTTTTGCTCTTCTAAGGGGTTCAGTTCTGTAGATATTCTGTCAATCCAGGGGGCCTTTTCGTTGTGTGTTTTTTCTTCTGCCCAGATTTTATTCCAAAATCCCTGCACTTCTTCTTTTGATGGTACAGACCTTGCAGTAAACGCTGTTTTTCCTATCTTCCTGTAAAATTCTTGGTGTTATTTTTGAACATGTTGTTGTCCTTGAAAAATCTAACACGCTTTTCATACCTCGCTATGCGGGCAGCTTTGGCAGATACCTTTTGTTTGATGGTTTCTATGGTGGCATCAATATCAAGTATAGTTTTCATATTGTAATTTTTCAGTAATTTTTGGGTTTTTGTAGGTTTGGTAGTCTTGTGAGCCTTAAGGTTTTTCAAATATTCAATGTCAGATCTAAATATTTTAATTTGTTATTGCAGACGCTCTTGCCAAGAAGGCTTTTTGTGGGAATGTTGCCGTTTTCTAATCTTCACACCACATAGGATCGTTGAGATTTTCGCGGATGCATAGTATAGGTGGTTGAGGTTTGTGATATCAACATCATTAGCTGAAATTATATCCTGAAGTACAATTATTTTCATGTTTTGGTTAGAGTTGCGGATTTTAGGAAGTGTATCACGTTCATCCATGCTGGTTTCTTTAATTTTCAGCCATTCAATCATGATTTGATTTTTTAGCTCATGTAGTTCTGTTGGGTCAATATTTGTGTGACTTTCTTTATCTATTTGATGCTCATCTGTCTTAGTGTTTATGATTGGTTCAGGGAGTATTTCACTTTGCCTATCACTTATACTAACTCTTTCAATCCTCACTTCGTTTTTATCAGCCCTGGGCTGGTCTATAATTATTTCCTCTGTATTATCTTCTCTAGCTGCAGCTTCGTTCATTTTATCCGATATTGCTTGTCTAACTTGATCAATCTCTACTTCAGTCAGTAATTTCTTTTTTATAATGTTTCTTCTGACGTTGGCAAGTTTGTTACTGTCTATGTAGGGTCTTACTTTAGGGTGTTTCTGTCTCCAGTTTAAGTATGCTTGTACAGTGTTAGATTTATCTGTGGGGAAATATATGGCATGGTAGAAGGCCTCAAGAACTTCTTTATTATCTTCCTAGACCATTTTTCCTTCTTTTTCTTTTGATTATTTGGTGATGAGTATGGATGGCCATCTGTTGGAATATTCCGGTTGTGGGGTACGTCCAGCTCCTGTGTGTTGGGAAGATTTGATCCAGTAGCTGATTTTTCAATCAGAATTTGGTTCAATTTTCGGGTACGTGGTCTTTTGTAATCCGCGTAACGACCAATGCGGTTTATTGTTTGATTTGTTGGCCTTGAAGCGTGACGAGCTTCCATTCTTATATTAGGAGATGGATCTGTCAGTTTAGGGTTCACTACATGTAAGCATTGCTCATAGCGCCGCTTCTTAAGACTAGCAGATCTATATTCGTCTGTATTTTTTTTGTTGATAGTTTTATCTCCGAACATTTTTTTTTCTCCTCTTCCTTTCTTCAAGGCTCACTCTGCCTGTATTAGTTCGAAATAATGAGAATAAAATACGGAGAAGGAAAAGAAAAAAAGGGAAAAAGACGGGATCTGTCAGTTATTGTTATTACTATCACCTTCACCACCATCACCATTATCAGCAACATCACCATCACCATCATCAGCAACATCACCATCACCATCATCATCATCAATGACATTGTTTTATGTGTAGCCACAGCCACTATCAACACTCCTACTGTCATTGTGTGGGAGAATGGTTGGTTAAAGAATTCATGTTCTTTGGGTCTATAAATAGATTCGGCCGATGGTAGAGACAAAGGACGTTAATGGTCAGTAAAAGGTCAAGCCTGTTTACATTTATTTATTTTATTTTATTTATTTATTTTTTTTTTCTTTCTCTTTTCTTCCTCTCCACAAACATATGTATATGTATATGTATACTCACTCACACATATTATCTGATATTTACGTCGATGATTTTTTTTTAATAAAAAACTTTCTGAGTTCAATGTTATGTATATAATTTTTAAATTTCTGAATTTAGTTGTATGTATATATTAGTAGGTGCTTAATTCCATAACTTTTTATCGTGCATTTAATTGTGTTGTTACAATAAAAGGTAATTTAAAAGGCAATTTTACACATTCTTATAGTCATGAGAGACGACTAAATGTAAATGTTCACACAGAATTGGAGATATTTATGATTCTAATTTTTCTTGTTAGGTGTACGTTTGTATGAGCTGTAGATATGTAAGATTTTTAACTTATTTTGAGGGCAATTCAAATTACTCACAGAAAACAGTAGATCTTCCAGTTTTCTACAGTTGTTTTTTTTCAGTTGTCCTGCTGGGTTCGCTGTTGCCAGTTCAGAGCATCGTAAAAATACGTCCATCCTCTGTCACGTCCAGCCGCATTATTATTATTATTATTATTATTATTATTATTATTATTATTATTATTATTATATTATTATTATTATTATTATTATTATTATTATTATTATTATCGTTATCGGCATCGCTATTATAATTATCATTATTACTACTAGTAGTAGCAGTAGTAGTAGCAGCGGCAGTAGTAGCATTATTGGTAGTAGTGTTAGTATTAGCAGTTGTAGTGGAGGTGGTATTTGTGAAGTTATTATTGCAACCATTAGTAGTAGTGTTTGTGGTAGGAGTGTTAGTAGTAATATTATTTTCAGTAATGTTAATATTGTTAATAGTGTTGGAGCTAGTATTAATATTATTGCTAGCCCTATTAGTAGTTGAAGTATATGTATTATTCGTTGCAGTGTTTATAATATAGTTAGTATTGTTAGTATCACCATACTTACTAGTGTTTGCGTCGGTTTCAGCTGTGCCCCCGTTACCGTCATATTATGTATGTTTAAGTTATTTAAAGTGGTCAGGCCAGGGGTATTAGATATGTTTTTGCGATCGGTGTTAGTGTTTTCGTTGTGTGGGTCTGTGATAGGGTTGTATGTATTTAGATAGTAGGAGCTAAGTTTACGTTTGTTAGATGAGACGATAATAGATTCTATATTTGTTGCAGATGAATAGGATAATTTCAAAGTGGATCTGTTAAAGATAGACTGGTACTTGAGAAATTATATTCTAATTTTTTTAAGGAATTCTTTAGCGAGGACCTTAACGTTTAAAGCGAATGGAGGTGTACACCAGAGAATAGATCTCCCGCCGCTTTTGTTAGGCAAGTTTGGGAAGGTGTAATTCCTAGTGAATGTTAGAAGAGAGTTGGAAGATTTAGTTTTAGTATTAGTGTTCTACGTGTTGATGCTAGGTGGGCGAGTTTGTCTAACAGTAGTAGAAGGGTTTGAATTTCCAATATTTATGTGCGTTTGTCTAGGGATAAGTTTAGAGAGGTGTTCCTTAAGTCTAGTGTTGGATATAAATCTAATCTTCTGGGAGAAACCACTAGCAGCTAGAGCTTGGTTGTAGTAATTGGCGTAGTTATTGAAGATTTCCTCAGTGGCGGATAGATCTAATGTGACATCTAGAAAATGTGCTGCCATGTAAGAGTATTCAAAAGAGATATATAGGTTGAAGTTGTGAGGAATTTATGTAAGAGTTTTCTAGTTTTTTCTAATGCAGATTTTGTTAGGCTAGTTGCAATTAATAATGCATCATCTCTATATAAACCTCCTTTGATGTGGAGGAATTGTATGTGGAGCTGTTGAAGGAGGTACAATCCGACTAAATCCGTTACCTGAACAGAGTCGTATGAACCCATGGTTATATAAAAGAAGTTGTTTCTTATTACGGAAGAAAGAGCACAATATCTTTTTTCCTCTTCCTCCCGGCAACTGATCATTACTCATCACTTACCTCGGTAGATGTGGACGGTCTAGCTTCCTCCGGCTCGCAATTCTCCTTCTCTACTGTCTTCTCCGCCTCTCCCTGCTTCACTTCCTCCTCATCTGGAGCTTCCTCGTTAGGCTTCTCTTGCTGTTCCATTTGTTCATGCTGTTTTTTTTCGTGCTTCATGTTGAAGGGTCTGGGGGCACGTTTTCCTTATGTGCCACTTCAGTCTGCACTCGAAACATCTTGCAATTCTGCCTTGTACTGAGTCTCAGTTTTTTCTCACCCGGCAGAATTATAAATTCTGCAATTTGCTCCAGTTCATCTGGTGTGGATTGAATTGTCGCCTGAAAACTCTTTCCACTCCAGTTCTGTACATTTTTCACCTCGAACTCCAGCAGTGTCAACTCCCCCTTGATATTGGAGAAAGCAGCTGCTAGAAGCCACGCCGGTCTAATTTCAGGTGGATAACCTTCTATTGCGATTTTTGTGGTTCTTTTGTGGACGGCAACGGAGTCAGCTCATTCGTCTGCAAGGTGATCGCGGAATCATCTCTAGCGACATTTTTTGCAAGAATTGCACCTCCATAGTACCGAATTTCTTTCCTCTTTTCATATATGCCAACTTGAACAAAATAAGCTTTAGGGCCTTTTCAGTTTCTTCGGTAGACGCTATCTCTATTTTCTTTGTTTTAAGACACAGCGATCTATAAATTATCGTTCTTCTTGTTTCCTCCATGACATCCTTGCAGGGCCCAACCTAACCTTTGCTCCCTCTCCCCGCAGAATTGGTTGAAATATGTCCACGGATTCTAGCCTAATCTTGTATCTTCTTCGCTTACCTACCGCTACCGCATAATCTTCCACACTTTCTTCTGAGTCGCTTTCGTACTGCGAGTCGGCAATCTTCATGAGTTCCGTTACGACATACAAATAACCAGTCATTTTGTGCGGGCACAATTCTCACACAAACGCAAACAATTCACCCCAAACAGAGGAACAACAAGAGAACCAAGCCCGTTCAGGCGAACTTGTCAAAAGACAGTTTTTGAACACGAGGTAGTTCCAAGAGGAACAACTGTAACAGGACAAAACAAGGATCTTTTCGGTTTGAACGGCAGTTTTTAACATAATTTCTAGGTAATTAAAAAATTTTAAACTTCGTATACTGGTAGAATGTGTTTATAAAACATCTTTTTCTCTTGGCTTTATTGAGAAAATTCTATAGTTTGTAAGATATTTGTTGTTCTTTTTCTTCAATTTCTGCAATTTCAAACAGTCACTGGCGTCTATTGAGGTAAAAAAAACATTCTGTGTCGTATGAATATGTCCCTCGTTTAAGAACCAGATTGGGTTTATTTACATTTGTGAAGAAAAAAGATACCCTTTCCCCCACCCCTAACCCTAACCCTAAAACAAATTGAAATGCAATAGATCGATACTAGGGTCATAATTATGGGTGACAATTTCATATGAAACCGCTAGAAAAAACTGCCGTTCAAACCGAAAAGATCCCAAAACAAAAACTTCACTAATAAATAACCAACCGCAACACAAAGACGTACCTCGAAGACTTAATTATTTATTAACCACAAAGAGTCGAAACACAGAGGGGACAACAAAAGAACAGACAAAACACAAAAGTGGAAAAAAAAATTAAAATCGAATGAAAAGAATGTTAATGATAAAAAAAAATTGAATGACTTCTACACGTACTTCACACTCCAGTTAACGTGATTGAACGTTTTTATCAAATTTTTTAACAAGTGTTACTTTTTTTGCCTCTTTGTTCTTGCTGTGTGTTGCTCATGTTGTATACTAGCGTTCTTTTTTGGGGGTATCTTTTGTTTTCCAGCCTGTGTTTGTACTGTCTTTTGTCTGCGTTCGAATCTGTTCTTGTGCGTTCGTTTTTGACGTTTTTTTTTTATATTTTCGGTTTGAACGGCAGCTTTTTTCTAGCGGTGTCATATGAAATTGTCACCCATAATTATGACCCTAGTATCGATCTATTGCATTTCTATCTGTTTTAGGGTTAGGGTTTGTTAGGGTTAATTAGGGTTAGGGTGGGGGAAGGATATCTTTTTTTCTTCACAAATGTAAATAAACCCAATCTGTTTCTTAAACGAGGGGCATATTCACACGGCACAGAATGTTTTCACCTCAATAGACGGTCATTGATTGGTTGAAATTGCCGAAATGCAAGAAATTAAAGACCAAATATCTTACAAACTATAGAATTTTCTCAATGAAGCCAAGAGAAAAAGAGGTTTCATAAACACATTCTACCAGTATACGAAGTTTAAAATTTTTTAATTACCTAGAAATTATGTTAAAAACTGCCGTTCAAACCGAAAATATCCCTTTTTTTAATTTATTAATTTTATTTTTGTCTCTTTGCCCTTGGTGTCAGTAGTTGGTGTTCTATATTCAGTATTCTTTCTTTGGGTATCTTTTATTAACCACAGAGGGGACAGCACAAAGACAGACAAAACACAAGAGGAAAAAAATAAAATCGAATGAGAAGGTGGAACGACGTCAACTTGAACTCCACACTTCAGATAACGTCAGTGAACATTTTTAGAAAAAATGTTTTAAACAGAGATTTTATGTTTGTCTCTTAGTCTTGCTGTCAGTTTCTTGTGTTGCATATTCAGTGTTATTTTTTGGAGTATTTTTTTGCTGTCTGTATTTGTAATGTTTTTGTCTGCGTTCTTGTGCGTTTATTTTCGTCTCTTTATCCTTGCTGTGTGTTGCTTGTGGTGTATATTCACTAATCTTTTTTGGAATCTTTTTCCTTTTTGCTGTCTGCGTTGGTATCTGTTCTTGTGCATTCGTTTTAAAGCTTTTTGTGTTTGTTGGAGGAAGAGAACGAAAACTCTTTTACTCTTCCTCCCTGCAACTGACCATTCCTCATCATTTACCTCGGTAGATGTGGACGGTCCAGCTTTCCCCGGCGCTAAATTCTCCTTCTCTACTGTCTTCTCCGCCTCTTCCTGCTTCTCTTCCTCTTCACCTGGAGCATCCTCGTTAGGCTTCTCTTGCTGTTCCATTTGTTCATGCTGATTTTTTTTCGTGCTTCAGGTTGAAGGGTCTGGGGGCACATTTTCCTTATGTGCCACTTCAGTCCATACTCGAAACATCTTGCAATTCTGCCCTGTACTGAGTCTCAGTTTTTTCTCACCCGGCAGATTTATAAATTCTGCAATTTGCTCCAGTTCGTCTGGTGTGGATTGAATTGTCGCCTGAAAACTCTTTCCACGCCAGTTCTGTACATTTTTCACCTCGAACTCCAGCAGTGTCACCTCCTTGATATTGGAGAAAGCAGCTGCCATAAGCCATGCCAGTCTCATTTTAGGTGGATAACCTTCTACTGCGATTTTTGTGGTTCTTTTGCCAAGATATGACGGCAAAAGAGTCAGCTCATTCGTCTGCAGGGTGATCGTAGAATCATCTCTAGCGACGTTTTTTTTTGCAAGAATTGCACCTCCATAGTACCGAATTTCTTTCCTCTTTTCATATATGCCAACTTGAACAAAATAAGCTTTAGGGTCTTTTCAGTTTCTCAGGTAGACGCTATCTCTATTTTCTTTGTTTTAAGACACAGCGATCTATAATTTATCGTTCTTCTTGTTTCCTTCATGACTTCCTTGCGGGGAGTCAACTTCACCTTTACTCCCTCTCCCCGCAGAACTGTTTGAAAAATTTCCACGGACTCTGTCCTGATCTTGTATCTTCTTCGCTTACCGCATAATGTTCGACATCTCCTTCTGAGTCGCGGATCTTTTCGGTTTGAATGGCAATTTTTTCTAGCGGTATCATATGAAATTGTCACCTATAATTATGACCCTAGAATCGATCTATTGCATTTCTATCTCTTTTAGGGTTAGGGTTAGTTAGGGGTGGGGGAAGGGTATATTTTTTCTTCACAAATGTAAATAAACCCAATCTGTTTCTCAAACGAGGGACATATTCATACGGCACAGGATGCTTTTTCACTCATATTCATACGGCACAGGATGCTTTTTCACTCATATTCATACGGCACAGGATGCTTTTTCACTCAATAGACGTCACTGATTGGTTGAAATTGCAGAAATTGAAGAAAAAACAACAAATATCTTACAAACTGTAGAATTTTCTCAATAAAGCCAAGAGAAAAAGATGTTTTATAAACACATTCTACCAGTATACGAAGTTTAAAAGTGTTTTGTCACGTGGAAAGTATTTTAAAAAACTGCCGTTCAAACCGAAAAGATCCTGAGTCGCTTTCGTACTGCGAGTCGGCACTCTCCATGAGCTCTGCCCTAGTCATTTTGTGCGGGCACAATTCCCACACAAAACGTAAACAAGTCGCCCCTAACGGGGAACAGGGGAGAAAGCCTAGCCTGTTCAGGCGAACAATGTATTAAAAGACACTTATAGTTTTTAAATACAAGGTAGTCCCAAAAGGGAACAACTGCAACAACACGACGTCAAACAACTAATAAATAACCAACCGAAACACACAGGCGTACCTCGCCGACTGCTATTTTTTTTATCAACCACACAGAGTCGAACACAGGTGACAGCACAAAGACAGACAAAACACAAAAGTCGGGAAAAATAAAATCGAATGAAAAGAATGGTAATCATAAATGAAAAGGTGGAACGACGTCAACTCGGACCCTACAGTACACGTAATGTCACTCAATATTTTTGAAAAAAATTTTAAACAGATATTTTATTTTTGTCTCTTAGGTCTTGCTGTGTGTTGCTTGTGTTGTATATCCAGTATTCTTTTTTAGGGAAACTTTTTTCTGTCGGTGTTTGTAATGTTTTTGTCAGCATTCGTATCTGTTCTTGTGCGTTTATTTTGTTGTCTCTTTGTCCTTGCTGTGTGTTGCTTGTGTTGTACATTCGGTATTCTTTATTTTGGTATGTTTTTCCTTTTTGTTGTCTGTGTTAGTATTGTCTTTTGTCTACGTTCTTATCGGTTCTTGTGCATTCGTTTTTAGCTTTTTGTGTTTGTTGGAGTAAGAGAACTTTTTTCCTCTTCCTCCCTGCAACTGATCATTCTTCATCACTTACCTCGGTAGATGTGGACGGTCCAGCTTTCCCCGGCGCTAAATTCTCCTTCTCTACTGTCTTCTCCGCCTCTTCCACCTCACCTGGAGCTTCCTCGTTAGGCTTCTCTTCTTATTCCTTTAGTTCATCCTCCTTTTTTCTTTGTGCTTCATGTTGAAGGGACTGAGTGCACGTTTTCCTTGTGTGCCACTTCAGTTCGCACTCGAAACATCTTGTGATTTTACTTTGGACTGAGACTCAGTTTTTTCTCATTCGGCAGAATTATAAATTCTGCAATTTGCTCCAGTTCGTCTGGTGTGGATTGAATTGTCGCCTGAAAACTCTTTCCACACCAGTTCTGTACATTTTCACCTCGAACTCCAGCAGTGTCACCTCTTTCTTGATACTGGAGCAAGCGGCTGCCAGAAGCCACGCCAGTCTAATTTCAGGTGGATAACCTTCTATTGTGAAGGAGTGAAAACCCAGGTTCAAAATTTCCCCAAGACACCCGAGGAAAGCTGGAGGGTATATCAGCCGAAACATTATGCTAACAACAAACAAGATAAGGAAAAATATCAGTCAAATGTAAATAATGTACATAATTACTCATCTCTTAAATATAGAACTGCATTACACAGATGTAGTTTACGAGATTGCGCTTAAGTACGCCTGTGTGTTTTTCAGTAAACACAATTCCATTCTCGTTCTCATTTTTAAAATTACAGTGTAAATACAAATGCGCAATCCAATGGTCCCCACTTAAACGTGGATGTTCTATGAGAACAAAATTTACTATGGTAGTTGCCATGAGAGAAACTGCCGCATTAGCTTTTTGGTGCAAAATGCACTCTTGTTTATATCGCTAGCGGGGGCATAAATCTCCGCGGGAGCATAAAGCGCCGAGACCACCAGATCATGTGATTTCGACCTTGTTTGGTTATGTCAATGATGGACATAGAGACAGCAATCGATATATCGCTGCTAGCGATATATAAATTGACAGCGCCAAAACAAGCCCTGGTGCCGCAATTAGCCAGTTAGCTCGTTACAAAATATCCTCTGTGTGAAAAGTCTGGCTGCATACACGTTAGTCAGGTGCATACAATTGACAACACAGTTAATTAAGATTTATTCAGTGAGTTCTATTCAACACATGTTTACACGTGGAATTAGCAAAATCATTATTAACTTTAGATGGCTCGCAGGCGAGGTGAACAAATTAGTGAGAGAGATAGACTGGCAATACTTCTACGCTACTAGCAAATTAAAGATGGGGTCGCAAATGAAACAGTGAGTGATCTTTGCAATGCCTTTCAAGTAGACCGCAATAAACCAGCACGAATTTATAAAAATGCGACTCTTCGTGGAACAATACAGCCAAAACAGCGTTCCTTTTTCACATAATTTCCTCCCCTGCTTCTAATAATAACGATCGTTGATTGTCTCTCCTCAGATTTATTCGCCTCCTGATCCACTTACAAAATATCCTTCCTCCTACTAACATGGAACGAAAACTTATGAAAGCATGGAATTGTTACATTATCACATTAATCATAATCAGCGTAAACGAAACCGGTCGTCTATGTAAATATTTTATTTCACATACACACATACATACACACACACGCATACACACATAGATACACACACACACTCACTCACTCACACACACACACACACACACACTCACTCTCACACACACACACACACGCACACACACACACACACACACACACACACACAGAGGCACACATGGTCCAACACAAAATTTCTATACATTTCTCGTCTTTTATATTTTTCACTATAATTCACTACGTGGAATTTTTTCTCGAACCTTTCCACTTTACATACATACATACATACATGCACACATTTACAGTTTCTCTCAAATGCTTTAAAAGACACATGTACCCAAACATTCATGCATACACATGTATATAATATGTTCCTCAGTTGTTAATATTATTGATTATCATTTACATCGGTATAACTTCATGTGCATGTTTACTTCTCCGTGAACATCACTGTTATTTCTGTTTGAGCCTTAATAACAAACTGATTCATTGATTCTTGTCGATAAAAGTTGTAAAAGAAAAATGTTTGATTATCTTCTTTTCGAGTCCAACGTAGTAATTTCCATAACGTGACTTAATCAATAACAAAGCAACTTTCAAAACTTGGAGATATACGTCATATAGCTATTAATTATGTCGCAAGATTTTCTTCATATTCCACCACTTGCAGAAGAAAAATAGAATACAGCAAATGTCCGACTGGTTTTATTCTATAAGAGCTGACTGGAAATATAGAATTATTTAGGGTAAGAGAATTAATAGACGTTATTGCCAGAAATGTTAGAGATGAGAGTTCAAAGACCCTGGTCTGGGTAATGTTGTTATGGTGAAAAGGTACGAAATAATTATATATACTTTTTCGGAGGAGCGAATGTGATTTAGAAATTGAGAAAATCAATTAAGATGATTGAGAATGGAGAGAATAAGAGAGAAATGAAGAGAAGAGAGAGAGAGAGAGAGAGAGAGAGAGAGAGAGAGAGAGAGAGAGAGAGAGAGAGAGAGAGAGAGAGAGAGAGAGAGAGAGAACGCTATGGGGAAAAATTAAATAAATAAAAGAGAAAATGTAATTTCTGTAACAAAAATTGAGGAGAAATGACACAAGTTACTTAAGTTTTGTTTAGTTCTTATAAAAACGTACGTATGCATTTATGGATACGAATATGGCAATGGTCAAAAAGCTCTCTTCTTAATGATGTGGTTCAGTGTACGATCCATTGTGCAGCGCATTAGTCAAGAATTTCTTGCTATTGCATTAGGTAGACCCAAGCACTGAGAGTGAAACTGGCAAAACAGAAACTGTGCAGATACCTTCGGAAGGATTACACCTGTAATTGAATGAGTCTTGTCTCACATACTGATTCTTCCATTTATATAATTTCAGTATGTGGAATATATGAAATTCTTGTCGGAACCTAATCAAAAATCCATTTACTTACTATATATATGTCAATATTCAGTTTATTTTAGAATTTCTTGCCAATAGAAAAAAGATCTAACATAGATCCAAGGCACCTTCATTGGAATTTCAACATCAACAACATGGTATGTATATATGTATGTATGTATGTATGTATGTATGTATGTATGTGTGTATGTGTGTATGTATGTATGTATGTATGTATGTATGTATGTATGTATGTATGTATGTATGTATGTATGTGTGTGTGTGTATGTATGTATGTATGTATGTATGTATGTATGTGTGTATGTGTGTATGTATGTATGTATGTATGTATGTATGTATGTATGTGTGTGTGTGTATGTATGTATGTATGTATGTATGTATGTATGTATGTATGTATGTATGTATGTATGTATGTATGTGCCTGTCTGTCTGTGTCTCTGTTGAAAGGCTTCATACATTTTACTTGGCTCGAGTAATTCGCGCCCTTGGTCATCTACCAGAGATCGAATGGTGTTTTTTCTGATCTGGGTGGTGGAGGCGCAAGAGGGCAACAACGCCACCATTCGGTTTTTGGTAGATGAACAAGGGCGCGAATTACTCGAGCCAAGTAAAATGTGTGAGGCCATTAAACAGCATTTTGCCTGACTGTTCGGGGCGAGAGGCGAGCGAGAACGCAGGGTGGACTTGAATGCCTACCTGCACAGCTTGCCACGACTTCCGCAGAGTAATGCGAAGGTGCCATCACGGCGGCAGAAGTGCGGGACGCGATGGCAGAATGCTCGAAGGACAAATCGTCGGGTTTGGATGGTCTACACTAAGAGATTTACAGTTGTATGTTTGGAGACGTCTTGACAGCAGTGTACTGCAACTGGCAGCAAAACGTGAGCATCCCCGGTTTTATGAGCCGAGGAGCTGTAAAGCTGCTGAAGAAAGATCCAAACAAATGGGACATAAAGGATAACTTTAGGCCCGTCACTCTGTTCAATGCAGACTTGAAAATGTTGGCCAAGGTGTTAGCCAAGAGGTTGGTGCTTGTCATCGACAAACTGGTCGACAAAGCGCAAACGTGCGCTGTGCCGTTCCGGACCGTCTATGACAACCTCCATCTGATGCCCTACATCATAGACAGGGTAGTTAAGGAACCTAGCATGGGTGGTGCCCTGATCAATTTGGATCAATCGAAAGCTTTCGATAGGGTAGACCATCAATACTTGGAGGCTGTCCTCATAGCGGTTGGTTTCAGTCCCGTCTTCCGCGGCTGGATAGCTGCCTGGTACAGAGGCATCCGTTCGGTAATTCGCGTGAATAGACATTTATCGAGACCTTTCGACATTGCACGTTCGGTCCGTCAGGGATGCCCCCTCTTGTCGCTTCTGTACGTATTGACTCTCGAGCCACTACAACGGAAGCTGGCGACGCTGAGGGCGCATCCCGCGAGAATTGGTATGCGGGACGAGCGTGTCCGCATACGCGGACGACGTCACCGTCATTGTGTCTAGCCAGAAACACATCGAGCTGGTCGGCGAGATACTGAAAGACTACGAAGCGGTAACAGGAGCAAAAATCAACCGGGAAAAGTCAGCAGCATCTCCGTCGTGGGACGCTGGACCGACGGTCCGGTCGAGTTGCTCGGGGTCCGGTTCGGTCCAGACCTCCGTTTGGATGTCTGGACCGAACCGGACCCCGAGCAACTCGACCGGACCGTCGGTCCAGCGTCCCACGACGGAGATGCTGCTGACTTTTCCCGGTTGATTTTTGCTCCTGTTACCGCTTCGTAGTCTTTCAGTATCTCGCCGACCAGCTCGATGTGTTTCTGGAACGAAAAAACGAAAAAACGAGTAGGGTGGTCACTCTCGTCCGGCAATAGGCCGAGAGGAAGCTGTCCCTAAAAGGTCGGGCGGAGGTGGCGAACACGTACATCGTGTCCGTCATCTACTATCGCCTGACCGTCGTGCCTTGTCCCGACCCTACCATCACCAAACTGGAACGCATTCTCTTCCGCTTCATGTGGGAAGGATGCGTTCCGATGGTCAGGTGATCCATTTGCTGCCAACACCCGTTAAAAGGAGGGTTGGGTATGCGGTGGCTGATGATGCGCAGACACGCGCCGAGACTGCGACATCTCCGGCTCTACGTAGACAACGGTGAACATATGTGGTCACCGTTTGTGAGGCGCGCTTTCCTGCAGCTCGTCTCCATGATCGAACTGCAGTCGTGGATCAAAAACAGGCCGAGAAAGGGCGAATGACACTGCGAGTGTCGCGTTGTTCTCGAGCAACTATGCCGTCCCGGGTCGACCATGAGCGATTGCAACACAACCAAAGCATTCTATAGGGGATTAGTGGAGGGGAGGTACGACGACGATCTCGGTGCGAACCTGGGCGTCGACGAAGAATACCTGACTCGCCTGTTCAAGACGACTTTCGGGCCGGGACCTATGGACAACTTCCAAAGATCTCTCGCCTGGCAGTGCTATCGAGAAGCGCTACCCGTTCGGGATAAGCTCTACAAGCATGGCTCGAGAAACACGGGGTTAACCTTCCCGAGATGCGGTCAGAACGACGAAACCGTTCTGCACGCACTCGTACAATGTCCAACCATTTCCGATCTGTGGGCCTATGTCGAACGGCTGCTATCGCGTCTGGGATGAATCAGTTTATCAACCGAGTCTATCGTGAATATTGTCGTGCCTCTTTCCTTGAAACGAGAATGAAGAGCCATTTTTATCGTACTTGTGGCTATGGTGAAAGAATGTGTATGGTGGACGCGTCTGAAAGGTCTAGAGACAAACACTTTCCTCTCTGGTCAATCTCTCATCAGCTTCTTCAAGTGTCACTTGAAGAGGAAGGTGTGATTAGAGAGGGAAGTTTTGTCTAGTGAATGTTTCAAAAAAAGATGGGTGAATGTAGCAAGGATGGCACATGTGAATGACGGAGCCAGCTTGAGCATAATCCTATGAACCTAAAAAAAAAAGAAAGGAGAAAAGAGAGTTACTTACTGTAATGTGTTTTTTGCATGACATTATTGCCCAAGGTTACCGTGGTATTTTCCGTAGGCTTTTCTTTCCACGGATAAAAATAATCTATTTCCCCTTTTACATTATGACATTTCTGTGATACACGATCCTTATTGATCGCCTTCTTTTTCTTTCTTTCACGATCCCTTTTGATCGAATTTCTACTACCCCTTTTTTTCTTTCCTTCCCCAAAAGAAAAGCTCTACTTCGTATTTTGTTCCCTCTGTGTTTAGCCCTGTGTGGCCAATAAAGAAGCATTATCTATCTGTCTGTCTGTCTGTCTTGTCTAATCTGTCTTGTCTTGTCTAATCTGTCTGTCTAATCTTATCTATCTGTCTAGTCTGTCTGTCTGTCTGTCTGTCTGTCTGTCTGTCTGTCTGTCTGTCTCTCTAATCTTATCTGTCTAGGTCTAATCTTATCTCTCTCTCTCTCTCTCTCTCTCGCTATCTATCTATCTACCTACCTATCTGTCTATTTATCTATCTATCTATCTATCTATCTATCTATCTATCTATCTATCTATCTATCTAATCTTATCTATCTTTAGATTTACATCATGTATTTGGCAGTTATTTTATAGGTTTTTTTGCGTGAGTGCGAATGTACTTGCTCTCACGTATCTTTAGTATACGAATGGGTGAGTGATTGCTTTCTATGTATATATATATGTATTTGTATACGTGATGATGATGATATATTATTCACACACACACACACACACACACACACACACACCTTCAAGAAGACTCTCATGAAGGAATCGTTTAAACATCTTTCACATCTTCTCTGAAGCACTAAATTATTGGAATTGGAATATGTTATTCTGCTCGATTCTATCCTTCGGACAAAACTCTAGAATATCCAGGTTTTTATATAAATATCCTGTTATATTAGACCATTATACATATCTTATAATACTTAGATGGAAATTTGTAAGTAGGGGATCTTTTCGGTTTGAACGGCAGTGTTTAAAAATAATTTCCACGTAAGTAAACAATTTTAAACTTCGTATACTGGTAGTATGTGTTTATAAAACATCTTTTTCTCTTGGCTTTATTGAGAAAATTGTATAGTTTGTAAGATATTTGTTGTTTTTTTCCTTTAATTTCTGCAATTTCAACCAATCAGTGACGTCTATTGAAGTAAACAACATTCTGTGCCGTATGAATATGTCCCTCGTTTAAAAAAACAGATTGGGTTTATTTACATTTGTGAAGAAAAAAAGATACCCTTCCTCCACCCCTAACCCTAATTAACCCTAACCCTAACTAACCCTAACCCTAAAACAGATTGAAATGCAACAGATCGATACTGGGGTCATAATTATGGGTGACAATTTCATATGACACCGCTAGAAAAAACTGCCGTTCAAACCGAAAAGATCCTAGGTAGGTTACAAGAGCCATATACTTTCAGTTTTTGTACACATTTAGACAAGACATTCGCATCTGCTGTGTAGATGATCCATACAATAAATCCTGTTCATTATTTTCTATTTCTGATTACAATGTTATGTTTTATTTGAACCAGATTGAAGTTCGTACTAAGGTTTTCTGCCAGAATTCCTTATTTTTTAAATTATAGATAAATTCAGGTTTGTTGCGCCATTAGATTGCTAACAATTTTCTGTCTCATAGGAAAGTACTGTCTTGTGGCTCTTTTGCGAGGCCTGCTGCTGCTGTGTGTAATAACTTCCAAACTGATATGGCATAGTCGAAATTTACTATCACACACACAAACACACACACACACACTACACACGCACGCGCACACACACACACTACACACGCGCGCGCACACACACACACTACACACGCGCGCGCACACACACACACACACACGAACGCAAACTCACACAAACACACATATCTACATCTATCTATCTAGTTCAAATTTACAGAAAACAAAAGGAACAACAAACAGGTGGGATCTTTTCGGTTTGAACGGCAGTTTTCTCTAGCGGTGTCATATGAAATTGTCACCCATAATTATGACCCTAGTATCGATCTATTGCATTTCAATCTGTTTTAGGGTTAGGGTTAGGGGTGGGGGGAAAGGTATCTTATTTTCTTCACAAATGTAAATAAACCCAATCTGTTTCTTAAACGAGGGACATATTCATACGGCACAGAATGTTTTTTTTATCTCAATAGACGTCATTGATTGGTTGAAATTGCAGAAATTGAAGAAAAAAACAGCAAATATCTTACAAACTATAGAATTTTCTCAATAAAGCCAAGAGAAAAAGATGTTTTATAAACACATTCTACCAGTATACGAAGTTTAAAATTTTTTAGTTACCTAGAAATTATGTTAAAAACTACCGTTCAAACCAAAATGATCCAACGGGTGTATTAGTTTAACACCCGAGAAAAATGGAAAAGTCTTTTAGTTTCGAGCTTACTCTCTTCGACAGAGAACGAGTTTTAGCATCCATTTATTACTTATTTCAATTACTTAACTAGTCTAGCAGTTGTGGTTTGGTAAGAAAGTTCAAAAGGGATCAAGCATCATCATCGTCGTTACTGTATTTATTATTATTAAGGCAGCAAGGTGGCAGAATCATTAGAGCGCCGGAGAAATTTTTCAGTAGTATTTCTTCCAGCTCTTTACGTTCTAAGTTCAAATACCACTTACATCAACTTTCGATCGACAAAATTAAGTACTAGTCATGTACCAGAGTCGATGTAATCGACTAACTTTACCGTACCCTAAAATTGTCTTATGCCACCATTTGAAAGCATCAACAGCAGTGGTACCATTTGCATTTCCCTATCATCATCATCGTATTACTCTTTACTCTTTTACTTGTTTCAGTCATTTGACTGCGGCCATGCTGGAGCACCGCCTTTAGTCGAGCAAATCGACCCCGGGACTTATTCTTTGTAAGCCCAGTACTTATTCTATCGGTCTCTTTTGCCGAACCGCTAAGTGACGGGGACGTAAACACACCAGCATCGGTTGTCAAGCAATGCTAGGGGGACAAACACAGACATACAAACATACACGCGCACACACACACACACACACATATATATATATATACGACAGGCTTCTTTCAGTTTCCGTCTACCAAATCCACTCACAAGGCATTGGTCGGCCCGAGGCTATAGCAGAAGACACTTACCCAAGGTGCCATGCAGTGGGACTGAACCCGGAACCATGTGGCTGGTAAGCAAGCTACTTACCACACAGCCACTCCTGCGTATTGTGTGTTTGCTTGTACAAATCAAGGTGCAGTATATGAACCTAACGATCAGTATCAGTTTTGAAACGAATTCTAATTTGCTTGTATTTCAGTATTTAATCTTTTCTACTTAGCATATGTTTGTTGTCGCATATCTGTTTGATCTAAGTCAAAAACAAACAAGCACCTACAAGGCCATACGTAATATTGCTTTCGAAGTTTTGCACAAGGCCAGCAGTTTTTTAACCCCAGTACTTGACTGGTACTTATTTTATCGACCTCGGAAGGATGAAAGGCAAAGTCGATCTTAATGGTACCTCAACATTCTTTTGATATACATTTTGATCAATACTATTATCTATGGCTTAATCCCATTCTTAAGCCATAGATAAATCAACAAAAATTGTTTAGCAGAGTATTATTGGCACATCAACATTCTTTTGATATACATTTTGATCAATATTTTCTGTTTTAATATTTTACTTAAGAAGGCGGCGAGCTAGTAGAATCGTTACCGCTTAGCGTCATTTCTTCCGATTTTATGTTCTGAGTTCAAATGCCGCCGTGGTCGACTTTGCCTTTCATCCTCCCGGGGTCGATGAACACTGGGATCGATGTAATCAACTAATCTCTCGCTGAAATTGCTGGTCTTGCGTCAAATCTGAAATCAATATTTTACATAAGAAGTATGGATATGTAAATAAATTTGTATTTATGTGACACTAGCTGAAGGTGACCCGCTCTACGCACGGGTAAGACTGTAGTTGTTACTTTCTGTTGCTTCCTTTCTGTTTTTTATCACCACATTCTCCCTCTTTGTTTCTCTCTCCTTTATCTCTCACTCTCCCACTCTCTTACTCTTCTTTTCTCTCGGAATCTTCCTCGCTTTCTCTTACTATCTATCTTTCTCTATCTATCTCTTAGAGAATGAGAGAAGACTTGTCAAAGTGTGCGTTTTTTGCCCTAGTAACCACACCTTTTAAGATAGGAATTTCTAACTTTTCGCATTTCAGATTTATAGATATTGATTTCAAATTTACTAGTAAGTGATAGCTGTGTTTTTGTCATATTTTAAATATATGTAAATGTACGTTATTTAAATGAAAGAGATACTGAGCTTGGGAAATGGGGAGTCAGATTTGCCAAGAACATACCAACACATAATCACACTCACCATTTATAAGAAATGCAATATTCGAGACAGTCCCCCCACCCGCAGTATTCATTCAAGCGAGCTTTAGCTAGTTCACGTATATTTTGTTAGTTAGTCATCAATATTATATTCATCTTTGGACTTTCTCTTCAAACAAGTATTGATAAGTACAACTAGTGGTTCATTGCCGCCTCAAACACTGTATGTAGCTACTCGTTGACATACATATATGTAGATATTTGTGGTGGCTGCCCCCTCGTTATCGAGTATGGCCAATGCACGAAGCTTAATCAATGTTGTTATCGTGCAATGCCTGTGCAAGAAGATTTTTTTAAGTGAGGATAGGCTGTGCACTGTGTCAATCCCACTCACTAAGCAACAGCAGCCATAATCCAAAAAGAAGAACAAGTCAACATTATCGGTAACCACTGAGCCGCAGGTTTTATGTCGGAGTTATCCCAGTTACCTGAGTTACCTTCTCCTAGAAGGATGCCCTAACAAAGGCTAGGAGTCCTTCACTCCCAATGGCTTAATCGTGCGATCGGGTATTCAGTCCGATTATTTCTATGTCCCCGCGCATGATACAGCCTTAAGACATTTATTGGATGGCCGTTGACTCTCAAGAGTTCCTCCGCCCTTTGACGAGTTTGTTTTTCATCCTGCAGGGTGTCTAATAAACACCCTCCTCACCAAGCAAGCTTGGTGGGGTTGCCGGTTTAGTCGCCGACGACCCGACCGTGCAACAGGTTGTACTGGGTTACATGTTACCAGTAGCACTCGAAAGTGACCTGACATAGTAGATATTTGTACATACATACATACACACAAACTCTCTCTCTCACACGCGCAAATATGTATAGACACATACATATACACTTCTATAAGATTAAATTTTCTCTGATTCTCTAATTCCCCTTCGATAACCCTTTCTATTGTAGGCACAAGGCCTGAAATTTGGAGGAGGAGGATAGCCCCAGTACTCAACTGATACTTAATTTATCGACCCCGAAAGGATGAAAGGCAAAGGTGACCTCGGTGAAATTTGAACTCATGACGCTAAGCATTTCGCCCGGCTTGCTAACAATTCCTCCAGCGGATCTTTTCGGTTTGAACGGCAGTTTTTTCTAGCGGTGTCATATGAAATTGTCACCCATAATTATGACCTTAGTATCGATCTATTGCATTTCAATCTGTTTTAGGGTTAGGGTTAGTTAGGGTTAGGGTATCTTTTTTTCTTCACAAATGTAAATAAACCCAATCTGTTTCTTAAACGAGGGACATATTCATACGGCACAGAATGTTGTTTACTTCAATGGACGTCAGTGATTGGTTGAAATTGCAGAAATTGAAGAAAAAAAACCCAAATATCTTACAAACTATAGAATTATCTCAATAAAGCCAAGAGAAAAAGATGTTTTATAAACACATTCTACCAGTATAACGAAGTTTAAAGTTTTTTAGTTACCTAGAAATGTTAAAAACTGCCGTTCAAACCGAAAAGATCCCCTCCAGCTCACCGCCTCAAAAACTCTCTGAAAATGCACTGATATAATACAGGGAATAAATTATAATGTAGTCATATAATTTTCAAGAAAAGAGAACGAATATATTAAAACAAAATTCTCTTGCTGAAAATTTATTTGAAGGAAAGTATAAATGAAACAAAAAGAGAAAAAAATCGTAATCAAAATCTTGAAAATCGTCACGCATTTGGTTTTGATTTCATTTATGTGAGTTTTATGTTTTCTAGACATAAAAAAGTTTAAAATAGAATTTCTGTTATTTCATTGCCTGTTTCTACCGTACAGTATTTGGTAGGGAAGGTTAATAAATCAACCACTCCTCTTAACCGTTTTCAAGACTGTGGTGAAGACCATAGATGAGCTATTTCTTCAGTACTTTATTTCCGTAGAACATGTCAGTAGTTGATTATTTGATGATCAAACAACTGCTGGTGAGTGTTCAAGCAGAGATACTTCTTGAAAAAGAGCCTTAGACAAAAATCCAGAACCCAGAACAACTTGAAATATCTCAACCATTGTCATAAGCATAATTGATATTATTGTCAATTAGGATCTTTTCGGTTTGAACGGCAATGTTTTCTAGCGGTGTCATATGAAATTGTCACCCATAATTATGACCCTAGTATCGATCAATTGCATTTCAATCTGTTTTAGAGTTAGGGTCAGTTAGGGTTAGGGTTAGGGTTAGGGGTGGGGGGAAGGGTATCTTTTTTTCTGCACAAATGTAAATAAATCTAATCTGTTTCTTAAACGAGGGACATATTCATACGGCACAGAACGTTATTTACATCAATAGACGTCAGTGATTGGTTGAAATTGCAGAAATTGAAGAAAAACAACAACAAATATCTTACAAACTATAGAATTTTCTCAATAAAGGCAAGAGAAAAAGATGTTTTATAAACACATTCTACCAGTATACGAAGTTTAAAATTTTTTTAGTTACCTAGAAATTATGTTAAAAGCTGCCGTTCAGACCGAAAAGACCCGTCAATTATTTGAATGTAATCTTTTAATCAGTTCAACCTTGGTATATTTTGGTATTTTCAGCAACGATAATTTGGAGGAATGACAGGAATTGCAAAGCTTCATTCAAAATACATTGCGTTGTTTAATTTCGTTCTTTTACATTCTTTTCCTTTCAGTGATGTAAAATAAAATAACTCAGGTACTGGTTCAATCTCATCGCATTTATTCGCTTCCAAAATTTTCTTTCTTGTGTCTATACCTGAAAATCATCATAGCAAAGCGAAACGGTGCCAGAAATGGTAAAGCACAAAATCAATTGGTCACATAAATTTTAGAAGTATCAATGTACGTGCTGCGTTAAGCTTTCACTATGACTGACTTTCAAAGTTCCAGGTTTTGTAAAATAACTGAGTGCTGTGGTCAGTTCAATCGACTGTACCTAGGCTACAAAGTTTGATTTTGTTATAATGATCAGCTTTAGCAGGGTAAATCCATAGAAAACTCGAAGAGGAAATGGCGTGGTCAATGGTATGCATGATGGTGTGCTCTGTTGCTACCAAAGCTGGCAGAAACGTTAGCGCGCCGGGCGAAATGCTTAACGGTATTTCGTCTACCGTTACGTTCTGAGTTCAAATTCCGCCGAGGTCGACTTTGCCTTTCATCCTTTCGGGGTCGATAAATTAAGTACCAGTTACGCACTGGGGTCGATATAATCGACTTAATCCGTTTGTCTGTCCTTGTTTGTCCCCTCTGTGTTTAGCCCCTTGTGGGTAGTAAAGAAACAGGTATGCTCTGTTGCTATTCTTCAACATCAACAAATGAACAGAAAATAAGCGATCATGTTGATCATGTAGCGACAAATGACAAGGCTTAAATATTATGAATTGCAAATTTTAGACTTCTTGATGTAAAACAAGGATTCTTCTAATATGGGAGTTTCAATGATTTGTTTGAGATAGAGTACATTCCATTGCAGCACTAAGTGGAGACACATGGCCTGGTGGTTAGAGCAGCGGGCTCGCGGTCGAGGGATCGCCGGTTCGAATCTCAGACCGGGCGATGTGTGTGTTTATGAGTGAAACACCTAAGCTCCCCGCGGCTCTGGCAGAAGGTAATGGCGAAATTCTGCTGACTCTTTCGCCACAACTTTCTCTCACTCTTTCCTCCTGCATCTTGCAGCTTACCGGCGTCCCGTCCAGGTGAGGAACCTATACGCCAAGAAACCGGGAAACCGGCCCTTATGAGCCAGGCGTGGCTCGCGAAGGAACAAACAACATTGCAGCACTGACATTGTAATCAACTCTCCATAAATGTTTCTACAGCCACCATCATCACTTTTATACAAAACTACATCGAATACTTTAGTCCAACTATTGATATTTAATATAACCATAAATTCCAGCATCATCATGGGCATTATAAGCAGATCATAAAATTTAAATTCATGAGCATACTGGAAACCTTTAGAACGTTGATAATGATGAAGATGATTATGGTCATCATCATTATTATCAGGAAAAGAGGAAAAAGTTTCAATTGAGTAGGAGGAGAAGAAGGGACAAAAGATCCTCCTCTTCATCATCATCACTATCATCAGCAGCATTATTAATAAATAACTGTTTGCACATGTGTATGTGTTTATGCATCTGTGTGCAAGTGTGTGTGCATGAGAGAGAGAGAGAGAGAGAGAGAGAGAGAACGATCAACCATTTCCTTGCTTAGATACATGTGTCACTGTTGATTCATATGTGTAGGTCATTATGAAAACTACACATATCAATAATTGTATGTAAACAGACAGGCTTACTTGCACATGCACATTGTCATCTATATGTAAGTAAAAGTCGATACTGTGAGGCTTGTATAATTGTATTTCTCTATGTATATATATTTATGCACAAGTATGTACATAGGCCTGCTTTTGAATTCTAGTGTGTATTGCGGATGTATGTGTGTGTGTGTGCATGTCATCTATGTTCAAAGATATGCATGCGCATACTTGTGCAGCAAGAAACTTCTCAACCGGGTTCAGTCTCACTGCGTTGCTCCATGGGAAAGTGTCTTCAACTATAGGTTCGGGTCAACCAAAGCCTTGTGAGTGGATTTGATTGACAAAGACTGAAAGAGCCCGTCGTATATATATATATATATATATATATATATATATATATATATATATGAATGGATGTGTGTATTTTTCCCTTGTTTACTGCACCCCCTATATATATATATATATATATATATATATATATATATATATAGTTGAAATTTACAAAAGACGAAGACAGGAGTATAAACAACAAGCAGGTGAGGAAGTCTTTTACGTTTCGAGTCTACGCTCTTCAGCAGAATAAACAGAGAGGGAATAAAAACATTTTGGAGTTAGCGGTCAATCATGGCGACTGGCTGGACAAAGGTAGTTAGGCGAGCTAGGAAGAAGGGTAGAAATTAAAGTACTGGTGATCCCAAAATGAAGGTGCCCGTGCGTGTGTGCATATGAGAGTGTGCAAGTGTGTGCGTGTGGATAGGGGCTGGTGACTTTGACGTGTAGCTGTGTGCTTCTGTAATGTGTGGATGTGTGGATGATGGTATGAGTGCTGGGAAGTGGTCAGTGGTAGTGTGTGCGGGGTGGTGTGTTGTGGTGTGGCAGTGTTGGGGTGTGTGGATATGAGGGTACTGATGTACAGAGAAGGACAGAAAGAGCAGGGAATGCAGTAAATGACATTGATAGAAGTGCAGGTAAAGGAGTAAGTGATATGATAGGGATGATTATGGGTGCCTGTTAGGATGGTGGTGTTGGAGAGGTAGGGGCAAGTGCGGCAGCGTGGGCGGGAGCAGGGGAACAAGCCAGGTTGGGAGGTGGGGTTAGGGAAGAAACTGTGGACCAGGAGGTCACTAGGTTGTGGGCTCGTTTGAAGAAGAGAAGGGGATGTGCGAAGTGGAGGGGTCGGACTGGAGTCACCGGAAGGCTTGGAGAATGGTGCGTTGGAGGGGCAGGGTGGAGAGGTGGTAGGTGAGGGGAGATGGGTAACGGCGGAGTGGGTACGGAGAGAGAGAGAGAGCAAAAGAGATTGATAGAATAATTATTAGGTTTCAAAAAAATAAGCGCTAGGGTCAATTTGTTTGATTAACCCTCCTCCCAAGTCGGCGCCCCAACAATGGCCATAGTTAAATGACTGCAGCAAGTAAAAGATAAGACACGCACACACACATACACACACATATATATATATATATATATGTATGTATGTATGTATGTATGTATGTATATATATATATATATATATATATATATATATATATATATATATATATATATATATATATATATATATATATATACATACATACATATATATATGTGTGTGTGTATGTGTGTGTGCGTGTCTAATCTTTTACTTGCTGCAGTCATATATATATATATATATATATATATATATATGACTAAAGCAGTATATATCTATATGTATGTATATGCATATGTGCGTGAACAAGCGAAATAAAGAAAGAATTCAAAACATTTGACAGAAATTACATATATTTTTAATAATAGATTGACTCGGCTCTTAAAGGTTTGTCATCAGATGCAATAAGAGAAAAGTAAATATATATGAGGGATTCTCTTCTTGAGAACGACAAATGAGGCTTCTCAATCGGGTTCAGTCTCACTGCGTTGCTCCATGGGAAAGTGTCTTCAACTATAGGTTCGGGTCAACCAAAGCCTTGTGAGTGGATTTGATTGACAAAGACTGAAAGAGCCCGTCGTATATATATATATATATATATATATATATATATATATATATATATATATATGAATGGATGTGTGTATTTTTCCCTTGTTTACTGCACCCCCTATACAAGCCTCACAGTATCGACTTTTACTTACATATAGATGACAATGTGCATGTGCAAGTAAGCCTGTCTGTTTACATACAATTATTGATATGTGATCATTTCCACAATTCTCAACTGATTTTCACCAAACTTTACACACATATTATTTAAGTCCCAAGGATGAGCATGCACTATAACATTTTCCCCAGAGCTTCTGCGTAAATGGACGTAAATGTAGTCTTTCATATTTTTTAATCTTTTTATAAAAGTGAAAGGATTTTGTCTATTATATATATATATGCACACATACATATATATATATATATATATATATATATATATATATATATATATATATATATATAATAGACAAAATCCTTTCACTTTTATAAAAAGATTAAAAAATATGAAAGACTACATTTACGTCCATTTACGCAGAAGCTCTGGGGAAAATGTTATAGTGCATGCCCATCCTTGGGACTTAAGTAATATGTGTGTAAAGTTTGGTGAAAATCAGTTGAGAATTGTGGAAATGTATGTGTTAGTTATTATACACACATATACTGTGATTTATATATACTATATATACATATATATATATGATATCGAGACCAACATCGTGCAAGGATGAAGGCACGCTGGCAAATCGTTGCTCCTCTAAATGGAAACCTTATTTGTCATTGTGGTTTTGTGGTACAAAGCAAAGCAGGCCTTGCCGTCCACTAAAACACCCCCCCCCCCCAAAAAAAAACACACATAGTAAATGTTCCGTAAGCACTCAAACAAACTGAGTCCCCAACTTGTTCCATTTGCCAAAAGGTTTGCAAGGCACCAGCAGGTCTCGAGAGACACATTCGTGTTCATAGAACATAATTAACGATTTATTTTACTGAACCCTCATTTGTCGTTCTCAACAAGAGAATCCCTCATATATATTTACTTTTCTCTTATTGCATCTGATGACAAACCTTTAAGAGCCGAGTCAATCTATTATTAAAAATATATGTAATTTCTGTCAAATGTTTTGAATTCTTTCTTTATTTCGCTTGTTCACGCACATATGCATATACATACATATAGATATATACTGCTTTAGTAAGAGAAAGAGAGAAAGAGGCAAAGAAGGAAAGAAAAAAGAAAGATAGAAAGAAAGAAATTAATACAATGGTCTTTAGAATTAAAATTTGTGTAAAATGCGTATTGAATTATAGACTAACAGCGAACTCGTTTGGTCTTGTTCTTTGAATATTGTCAAATTAAAAAAAGGGAAGTTATCTGAATGACTCTCATAAAGAACTGAATCAGTATTCAATGACAGTAGTAGTAAATTAGAAGAGATAGTTTACGTGTAAAGGTTTACTTCAAACTGTTCCGAGCCCAGTAACAATCTCTGGTTATTATTGCCTCCTTTATAATCGTCAAATATCAGTGCTGCAATCAATTTTAAAATGGTGAGTGACTTCGGGTTCTTGGTTTCACAGGAATTTACTATGATGCCAGCATTATGATCAACGCCTTCAAAATCACAAATTCCACATCTTCCCCATCAGCACCATCATCATAATAATAATCACTATTATCATTATAGTCCTAATTGCCAAAAGACAGCCTAACCAGCTTCACCATAACTACCACCACAAAACCGTCATCATCGTCATTAGTAACTGCCGACTTCATCCTTCCCACCACCAAACTTCTCCACCTCCGTCTCCTCTCCATTTTCATGATTAACCTCAGCCACAACGACAAAGTGTAGGTAATCATAGTGATGATGATGATGATGGTGATGAGGATGATGGTGATGATGATGTAAGCTGAACTGGAAATTATTCTAATACTAGTTCGAGAAACTGAAAGTCAATAGTAGTGACGAATGAAGGACAGATGCGTGTACCAAGTTGCAAAGGGAAAAGCACTGAGCAAAACACGTTGCCAGTAAATATGTCATGAGGAGTTTGACGTGAAGAAACGCAGGCGAACGGTGATATAGTTTACTGTTGAATAAATCATTCGGGATCCAGTCAACATGTGGGAAGTCCGAGTTGCAACTAGCAGTCAAGATCGCGCTCTGCGGCTTATTGCTCGTTGTTTATGCACCAGTGGAGCAGATAGTTGGAATTCATCACGTACTTAAAGACTCCTGAGCACAACTCGCTTATTAATGGAGATCATGACATGTTTAGTAACGAAGCAGCACACCAAGATCGGATTCTAGAACAGTTTACGAAAAAAATGACGTAAGAGCCCCTTAAATCTGCTCGAACGGTTCCAACTTCCAAACGGATTACTCAGGACCGCCAATCTGGGAAAATCGCAGAACCACAAAACCGCAGAATCGTAGAACTGGGAAAATCGCAGCAGGTGGCCCAGACCACTTTTTGAATGTAAAAAGTAAAAAGATTGGATTTTTTTTCTTTTTACAATTGTAAGATTTCGACAAAGTGCACGTAAAGTAGTTAGAAGCTGCTATGTATAATGTCGGTGGCCAGTATAACCCTGTGCAATCTCGGCTATATCCTTCCAGAAGAATCCTATCCTAGTGTGGTGCAACGAAGAGAGGCTTCAGTTGGGATCCAATCCATTTAGATAGCTGAAGCCAACCATTGATAACAGCGTAGAGAAGTGATTTCAGGCTGATTTTCAAAAGTAGAAAGCTCTGTTGTACAGTGACAACTACACAATGAGCGGCCGTAAGTGTCCACCCATCGTAATAGTTCGGTATTGCGCAATCGGCCTGTATATATATGTTCTCGCATTGGCTTTAGTACGTTTAGGCTCTTGATTAGTTACTGAGGATTTGTGATTGTAGGGACGCAGAAGAGCCATGTAAGCATATGCAGACGACGTCTCTGTCCTGATGTTAGGCATATTGGGAATTGATGTGGTCTGTGTCGTACAGAAAGAATACGCGAGGTAACAAGATAAGCATCAACCTGGATATGTTATTGGGTTTATCGGTCTACGTTGGCTAGGACAAGCCTCATGTTAGAGGACATATTCCAGTGATGACGCTTATGGTCAGGTTCGGTTCGAATTTTTACATGAATGCACAGGTGGTTAATTGCTCAGAAATGGGCTAAAATGGCTAAGAAAGAACCTACCATTGAAAGATTATGCAAACATTGCAATACCTATATAGCAATTGATCGTCGAGATTTTCCCAACCCCATATCCTAACGCTTTGGCGCTTCTCTTCTGCTTCTTGGGGAGGGCCAAACTCTGCTTGTAGTCAATCTGCTGCTAGCACTCTATACGGAAGTTCGAGGTGCTGTGGGTGAGAACGCATAGGCAGTGCTATCTCCAAAGATTCCCAGACGTTGAGTAGGTATGGTCAATGTTCGCCTCTTTGACGGAGCTGTAGTCCTCGGTCAAGAATACAGCAAAATTAGATTTGGAATACTGCCCTCTATCACTCATATAATACAGTAGACAGAGTTGTTGCAGGTATGAGTGAGGACATTTTATTCATGTTCTGTTATAGTTTTAGTTCGAATCCTGCCAAGGTTGACTTGTCTTACTTCGTGGTCAATAATACGCCAATCCAGTACTAGGCTTATATAATCGATTGCCTATGTAAGAAACTTTATTATTATTATTATTAAGTTTATGTGACGTTAGACTCTGGGTTTGCCAAATGCACTGAGTTTACTATCCACTGAATTTCTGCTTTTGAATATTTAAATGCTGTGTGGTAAGTAGCTTGCTTAACAACCACATGGTTCAGGGTTCATTCCCACTGCATGGTATCTTGGGCAAGTGTCTTCTGCTATAGCCCCGGGCCGACCAATGCCTTGTGAGTGGATTTGGTAGATGGAAACTGAAAGAAGCCTGTCGTATATATGTATATATATATATATATATATATATATATATATATATATATATATATATATATATATATATATATATATATATATATATATATATGTATGTGTGTGTTTGTGTCTGTGTTTGTCCCTCTAGCATCGCTTGACAACCGATGCTGGTGTGTTTACGCCCCCGTTACTTAGCGGTTCGGCAAAAGAGACCGATAGAATAAGTACTAGGCTTACAAAGAATAAGTCTCGGGGTCGATTTGCTCGACTAAAGGCGGTGCTCCAGCATGGCCGCAGTCAAATGACTGAAACAAGTA
This sequence comes from Octopus sinensis, assembly GCF_006345805.1. Lineage (NCBI taxonomy): Eukaryota > Metazoa > Mollusca > Cephalopoda > Octopoda > Octopodidae > Octopus > Octopus sinensis. Next base: position 495,465 of record NC_043011.1, read on the forward strand.
AAAGAGTATATTACAATGAGAATTTGAACTGGCTCAGATGACCACTAGTTATCTCTGCTATATTTTATAGACAGCCTGAATTAATTTCGTTGTACGCATTGTCTCTTGTTCACTTTTGTTTTAGTATGCAGTAAAACATGCCCCACTACGGCATGATGTCTCTTATTCTTGGTCTTTTCTTTCTCTCGCTCTTATTTCCCAGCTCTCTCACTTTTGACTCTTTGTCATCCTCGATCTTAATTTCTCTCTTTTCTCTTCTCTTTCCCTCTCTTCTCCTTCTCTCTTCTGTCTCTCCTTTCTTCTCTCTCTCCTCTCTTCTCGCTCTTTCCTCTTTTCTCTCTCTCTCGCTCTTTCATCTCTCCCCCACACGATCATTTTGACATGCTTTCAATCTCTTGCACTAGCATACAATGTTGTTGTTTGTTCCTTCTCGAGCCATGCCCGGCTCATAAGGTCCGGTTTCCCGGTTTCCTTGGCGTATAGATTCCCCACCTGGACGTGACGCCGGTCCGTCGCAGGTGAGCTGCAAGATGCAGGAGGAAAGAGTGAGAGAAAGTTGTGGCGAAAGAGTCAGCAGAAGTTCGCCATTACCTTCTGCCGGAGCCGCATGGAGCTCATAAACACATGTTTCGCTCATAAACACACATATCGCCCGGTATGAGATTCGAACCCGCGATCCCTCGACCGCGAATCCGCTGCTCTAACCACTAGGCCATGTGCCTCCACTCGCATACAATGGGATATTTTGTTTATCTGTTCCTGTTTCAAGTGCAAGCGCACGCACGGCCACACACACACACACACACACACACACACACACGCACACACACGCACACACATATTCACACACGCAAACTCAGTCTTACAATCTATCTCCTACCCTTTAAACTCTTTTTCTCTCCCTTTCTTCATCGTTTATTCTCACTCCCCGTCTGCTTCTTCCTCTCGTTGTTGTTTTTCGTCGTTTATCATGTTATTGGAATATTCTTTATTTTACCTCTACAATGACTCTCTTATCCCTTTTTTTAAACCTGCCCATCTTTCTCCTTCTACAAGTACATCTCTCAGCCTCTTCCTGTTAATTTCCATCTGAGTTCCACATATCTCTCTTCCTGTTCTACCTGTCTCTCTCACCTATTTTTTCTCCTTTTTTAGCATCACCACAGCCACAACAACAACCTATTTCTTTACTACCAACAAGGGGCTAATCATAGAGAGGACAAACAAGGACAGACAAACGGATTAAGTCGATTATATCGACCCCAGTACGTAACAGGTACTTATTTAATCGACCCCGAAAGGATGAAAGGCAAAGTCGATTTCGGCGGAATTTGAACTCAGAACGTAGCGGCAGACGAAATACCGCTAAGCATTTCGCCCGGCGTGCTAACGATTCTGCCAGATCGCAGCCACAACAACAACCACTACAAGAACTAACCACACACCGGTAAACAAAACAGCTGTTGTAGGAGTGCTAAACCTCATTACTTTTCGATAAAACAACTGCTGATTCTTCTCCATTTCTCCCGCAAGTAAAAATTGGTTTAATATTTCCCGCTTTATTAACCTGCACACCTTCATATCTTCCGCTTATCTTTTCTCGTTCTTAAATTATTCCGCTGAGTCCCACCGTTAAACAACTATGTGAAGTGTCACATGATGTAAAAAAAAAAACAAAAACGATAAGCATTGCACAGAGTTTCTAGATAGCTGAGATAATCTAACTCAAGGTTATAACGTACTGTGCAATTGAAAATTCATACCTCACCTTCACCAATCACCAGCACAATCAAAAGAATTGCAAATCGTCACAAGCACTCCGTCCTTGAAGGAACTTGTTGCTAAACCCTTAGTTATTGTTATAATTATATATAAAGCTTCTTGTATAAGTTTTTACCGAATATGGTTCTTTCCCATACAGAAACTACTTGGTAAAATTTATCAATTATAAATTAATAATTTTTTACCCTATATCTATAATGATATTATAGAGGCCCACATCTCTTCAATATCCCCCCGAAGGATCTGAGAGACCTGCATGGGGAGGATGCAGATGTCTTTAAAATAAAACTGGATCTCTTCCTGTCAGGTGTCCCAGATGAACCAACTTCACGGCAGGGGGTGCAGATGAGGGCAGCTGCATCGAGCTCTCTCGGGCACCAAATAGCATTTGCTAAAAAGCATTCGTGAAGTAAAATCATATAGCAACACCAAATGGCGGTGCCCCAGCATGGCCACAGTCCGTGAGCAGAAACTAGATAAAAATAAAATAAGAAAAATAATATATATATATATATGTATGTATGTATATATATATATATATATATATATATATATATATATATTATATATATATATATGACTAAATATTGTTCATGATAAAATAATTTCACCATTTTCTACCTTGTCTTATTTTCCTTATATATATGTATATATATATATAATATATATATGTATATATATATATATATATATATATATATATATATATATATATATATATATATATATATATATATATATATATATGTATATATATATATATATATATATATATATACATACATACATACTTGAACACACACACATATACATACATATATATGAGTTGATGTGGGTGTGGGTGAGTGTAAATACAACTCTAAAAGCATGCTTGCATGCTGTCGGAGTTGTATTTATGTAATCGAGTGTTCAAGGATATGGGAGTATATACATGTGCGTATTGGATTATGTACATATGCACGTGTGTTCCGTACGACTGTTGGTATTCGTTATTACCAGCATTGTTGCTCTTTATCATTACTTCATTTATAATTGTTGTTATTGTTGATGCTATTCTTCTTAGCATTTTTACGGTGCGTGCTCTCCATTACAGCTGCTTGTTTTTTCATCATCATCATCATTGCATACACATAGATGTCTGCATATGCATGCATACGTATGAAAATATATGCGTGCATGTATATGCATGTATATATATATATATATATATATATATATATATATATATATATATATATATTTGTGTGTGTGTGTGAATTCCAGCTTGACTAATCATTGCGCACGCTACCAAATTTATTACTTACTCTCTGTTTTGTATAAGAACAGCAGTTCACAAAGACTGGGTGTGTATATCTGATAACTTTTAGCAACACAAAGCATGTGTCTTACCATCCGGTCACCTCATTTGTTTCCCAGCGTGCTGTGTTCCTCACGTACAATGTCTATGCGTATAATCTCTAAAAACAGTTGCGACAACGCTAAATATAAATGTACACAGATATATCCTGATAGTCGTTGCTTAGCCTTCATTTCTTCAATTAAATTCAATTTGACAAAGATCTGCGCACGCCGCCGGAAACTACACCAAAAGTTACAATTCAGTTTCATAACCTTTATCTGCAAGCTAATATTAAACCAGTGAGGAATTCTGTACGAGGTCACTCTTCGTTCAGAGATAGTAACAATACGTCCATCACATCATGCTCTATTGTCTTAACAATTCGACGACGAAAGGCACACTGTGTCTAAAAAGGACGTAATGACTGCAACCGTAGCGTTTAGATAACAACACAACGTGATTAAATATCATCAAAGCTGAATTCTCTCATTCAAACTTTTTCTTCTCTTCTCTTTAGGAATCTTTCCCAAGGAACATAATTTTCATCTCTTCTAACAGATTCATTAGATGAAACGTGCATTCTCTATTTTTACAAGTTCATCGGGGAAAGAGAGTCAAATTCACGCAAATTGGAAGAAGTAGTATTAGTAGTTGTAGTTTCTGAGTTAGGAAGACAAATCAATCCACTTGTGAACTAGCGACTGTAGTGAGATGCCTTCTGAGACTTCATTGCAAGTAGTTCTGGTCATCGTTGTAGAAGTCGCAGTTCTAACAGGAGAGAAAATCCCATCAAAGCTTCAGATGAGACACAATATTTCAATGGGCTTTTTTCTGATAGCTCAGATCTGTAAAGGACTTCAAGCTATTCAAAAGATCAACATTTTTAAAGTCCGTAATCAATAAGTTCTCAGTAATTAAACATGAACATACATGAAAATAAACATATAGCCGTGATAGTCACCAAAGACGTGATGCATTCATCAAGTAAACAGTGTAGAAGGGCGATAATTATAATGGTGTTCTACGAAAAACACGTGATTACAGCATTTAAGTTACATAAATATTCATTTATATAACGAGCAACACTAATCGGTTTCAGCCAGCTATGGATCATATGTATAGACAGCCATGGAAATCAGGACTATTTCAACTTCATGGTGCATCATTAACCACCGAAGACTTTACGCAGAATGACAGTTACATTTAAGCTGCTAAAGGATGATTGCGAAAGAAAATTTCTCAAATACAAATACTGAAGACATAGAAGGGTATAGCATGCGCGACCACATATATGGAAGCCTACATGCAAATGCAAGCGTATTATTATTTCTCCCTGTCTTTCTTTCTCTTCCTAATCTCTCACTCTGTGTGAGTGTGTGTGTGTGTGTATATCTCTTTCTCTTTTTCTCTTTTACTTGTTTCAGTCATTTGACTGCGGCCATGCTGGAGCACCGCCTTTAATCGAGCAACTCGACCCCGGAACTTATTCTTTGTAAGCCCAGTACTTATTCTATCGGTCTCTTTTTTGCCGAACCGCTAAGTGACGGGGACGTAAACACACCAGCATCGGTTGTCAAGCGACGCTAGGGGGACAAACACAGACACACAAACACACACACATATATATATACATATATACGACAGGCTTCTCTCAGTTTCCGTCTACCAAATCCACTCACAAGGCATTGGTCGGCCCGGGGCTATAGCAGAAGACACTTGCCCAAGATGCCACGCAGTGGGACTGAACCCGGAACCATGTGGTTGGTTAGCAAGCTACTTACAACACAGCCACTCCTGCGTCTATGTATATATATATATATATATATATATATATATATATATATATATATATATCGATATATATGATAATAGAATTTCTCCCTGATAATAGTGTATATATATATATATATATATATATATATATATATATATATATATATATATATTATTTTCAGGATTAAATGAAAAGATAACGGAAAATATGACATATATATATATATATATATATATATATATATATATATATATATATATATATATATATATATATATATATATATATATATATATATATATGAAGAGAGAGTGAGAGAGAGAGAAACAGGTAGAGTGAGCGAGCATGAGAGAGAAAATCAAATTCACATAACACATAAGTTGTTTTTTTTATCAAGTGTAAAATACAGAACAATGGCAAGAGTCACGTTTCCCAATATTTCTTAAATATAGATATGTATACTTTTATTCTTTTAAACATTACTGTTTCCTTCTAGCAAAAAGCTCCACAAAAGATATTTCATAGTGTTTTATCATCTCTATTTTTGGCTATCTGTTCTCTATCGCTCTCTTATTTTTAATTGCAAATAATTCTGATGTTTTATATATCGCTTGGTAAAAAATCCCCGATTGAATATGAAAGAACCAATCATAGTTTAGCGCTGCTAGATCAGGCAGTAATTAATAGCAGATATAAAAAAATTCCTTGCAGGCTCACTGCCTTTGAAGAGATTTGTACTGGGTTGCAAGTACGTACCTATGTGCTTAATTTGAAATGCAACCACGTGGTTTCAGCTTCAGTCCTACTATTTAGCGTCTTGAGTCATGTGTCGTCTACTGAAACATCAAGCTGGTCAGGCTGAAGCAAATTTGATAGTCGGAATATGTGAGGAAACCAGTCGAGTAAATATGTTTATATGTGCTGAACTACTAAAATCCTCAAGTTTTGTTTATTCTCTCTCTGTTTATTTTCTCTTATTCCTTTTTGCTGAAGAGCGTAGGGTCGAAACCTAAAAGACCTTTTCACTTTTCCCGAGCGTTAAACTAATATACTTGCTTGTTGTTCATACACCTGTCTTCGTCTTTTTATCTTTCTATAAATTTCAGCTATACATACATACATACATACATACATACATACATACATATATATTGTTACGAGGGTGGGACCTCCGAAAACTGTACGGAATCCCTCAGACAGGCCCGATTCGATCAGCGAATATTCTCGCCACGGAAACTCGTCGGAGAGAGGAGAGAGAGACACAATAACAACAACCGCAAGCAGCACAGAGAGATACAGAGGCACAGCCCGGAGAGACACCAAAAGAGGCAAGGCAAAACGGCAACACTGGCTTACATTCAACAACTAGTTTATATGACAATCAATGGTTACAACATCAAAGCATTTAAGGCAAACAACAAATCAATACATCATACGGGTATACCACAGATCAAAGCATTTAACAACATGCATGTAACAATATAACAGTCCGGAGACACAACAAGTCATATACAGTATTTCAAAGGTACACGTCCGAAGACACAGTTCTTTTCCCAAATCACATCAACAGATAACGTTCACAGTTCTTTATAATCTTTTTCTACACATATCAACACAATTCTGAACATAAATACCACAACTCGATAATCGACATATCGACAAGTCCTTGACTGTTCTTTTCACTGTTCAATACATCGTGACACGTATCAATACACAATCAAATACCTTAATTCCTAATTAGAATCGCCAGCGTCCCATTCCACACTCCATCTCTCCGTACCGCTAATTCCTCCGTACATATTCCCTTCTGTGCCGCCAAGTTCTCTCGCATCCCAACTTGCTCCTAAGATTCCACCGCTTGCTCCTAACTTCCAAGAATCCGACTGTGTTCTTCGAGGACCGACCACCGACTGCCCAAAACCTCACTTCCTTGTCCTGACTTCCACTACCCTAATCTCCCTCTGTCTCTATTTGTTAAAGCCTCTCTATTTGCCCTCTGATTCCCTACTCTATCTCTATCGCCCGCTGCCTATCACCCTCTCTATCTGCTCTCTGATTCCTTACTCTATCTTTATCCTCAATCTGTCCCCTAGCCTTATACTCTATCTCTCTCACTACTTTTCTTCTCTCTATCTGCTCTCAGCCCTACTGCCTATCTTTCTCACGACAGCTCTCAGATCCCTTAATCTGTCTTCCTCTTCCACATTCTCACTGACCCTTTCTCGACCGGCACAAGGGCAAAGGTCCTTCCAAAAGCCATTAGTCTCCCAGTAAACAAAGGGCTGTCACTTTTCACTCCAGGCCTGCCGGCGCCATTATTCCAAAGTGGGTCACCAATACTGCACTAGCCAAAATCCATAACATATATATATATATATATATATATATATATATATATATATATATATATATATATATATATATATATATATATATATATATATATATATGTATGTATACATGATGATGGCTGCCCCTCGTTATCGAGTATGGCCATTGCACGAAGCTTAACTGTTACTGGTGCTGTGATCGAATGTGACTTTTTAGCCCAGCTAAAGATCTACAATGTCTTGTACAGAATTGGCAACTAAAACCTTTACCGTTAATAGCCGGCTGTAGTTGTAACTGGGCTTCATGTACCTTTGCATGTCGTTTAAGTCCTCCTGCAGAATTACACTCTCTTCCACATGCCCGACAGATATGATTAGTATGGTGTCTAAAACCACCATCAGTGGCCAGGTTGTCACTCATCTGTCTCGCTTTATGATTGCGAAGATGACTCTTTAGTCCAGCTTTACTGAGGCAGGGTCTTGCACAGACACTGCATGTCAGCATCATAGGAAGACCCTTCCTATCTGGAAGTGTAACAGCGATGCCTTTCTTGACATCCCTCTTTACTTTCTCATGCGCAATCGAGATTTCTCAAAAGTCGCTGTCCCCTCGTGCACAATCCTTCTCCGCCTGCTACGATCAATAGCTACGCCTTCCCATGTGTCAGGAGAGATGCAAGCATCTCTTAAGGAAGCCTTCAGCAAGTCCTTATACCTCTTTTTTAGTTTATGTGGAGGTCGTTCTCCTTTAGCTAACTCTCCATAAAAGAGTTGTTTTTGCATCCTTGAATCCTTCATCCTGACCAGATTACCACTCCATCTGAGCCTTTGCTTTAACACAAGAGCTTCTATACTTTCACACCGAGAGCCTTCCAATATTTCAAGTTCACTGATGCGGTCCTTCCACTTAATGCCATTGATCCGTCTGAGACACATCTGATGGAAACGTTCCAGTTGTTTAAGGTGGTATCGATATGTGACCCACGTCTCGCAGGCATAGAGAAGAGAAGGGAGCACACATGCCTTTTACACCTTTATCTTTGTCTTTCTGGTCGAGCGTCTTCAGCCTTTCTTCATAAGACAAATGCTTGAGACCAAGAACCATGCGGGTAGCCAGCATCTGGACTCTTTCGAGATGATGTATATCTTTGAGGAGATAAGGAGAAGAGGCTTGAATCCCGTACTTCAATATGGGTCTCACCAGCGTGACACACACACACACCACACACACACATATATATATATATATATATATATATATATATATATATAAGTTTTATATATATATATATGGTGAGACCCATATTGGAGTACGGGATTCAAGCATCTTCTCCTTATCTCCTCAAAGATATACATCACGAAAACAATTGCAGCGTAGAAGGTGTTTATAAGCCATTTAAGAAACACAAAACTTCGTGCTGCAGCACGAAGTTTTGTCAGTGAACAGGTCGCGGTCTCAAAGCGATGAAAATATTTTGACAAATTAAATTTAAATGTTGAAATGAATCTAACGGTTTTTGTGTGTTCTTAGATGGCTTATAAACACCTTCCACGCTGCAATTGTTATATATATATATATATATATATATATATATATATATATATATATATATATTCTCTTTCTCTCAACACACATGTACATTAGCAAGCAGGCATGGCTGTGTGATAAGACGCTTGCTTCGCAACCACATCGTTTCGGATTCAATCCTACTACATGGCACTTTGGGCAAGTGTCTTCTACCATAGCTCCAGAATTTGGTAGACGGAGACTGAAGTAAGCCCATCGGTCCTATATACATGTGTGCATGTGCTTGTGTTGCTTTGTATTTGTGTTTGTCCCCATTACCGCTGGACAACCGTTGTTGGTTTGTATATGTCCCATGCCAGCAAAAAAGTCCGATGAAGTAAGTAGTTGGTTTAAAACATCGGTGGCATTACGGTATTTCCGGCACTTCAAGTTAGCTAAATCGTTTGATTTTTCGGTGACTACTCTCGATAGCAAATGCGTTTCTCCTTCGATATATTCGAGGCCTCTAAAAAAGCACCACTCAATATGAAGCAGACCACCAAAGCCGACAAGCCACAATTCATGCAGAGACAAATACAATGATCTACAACAATTGGAAGATGACCACAAATTATAGCTGGGAGGTGTTGAATCTCCACCGCAATGCATTCAAGCACACGCGCTTTTCCAGGATCGTTCAAATTCCAAATTACAACCAAATTTTTAATCAAGCTTTTTCAATTAAGGGTGAAGCAGAATTGTAACAACTGATAACCGATCTGGTATATTGTTTCTATATTATTGTTATGTTCCCTTCGCCAAATGTAGAATGCAGTGCTGGATGCATACAACTGTGTCTTTGTAACAGTCTCCAGATCATCAGAGCGTTGGATCCTTCACAACGCACTGCGTTTGTCAAATAGAACGAACTTGACGTTAATGTACAAGCAATATGCCGGATCGATTATAAAATATATCACTTCTGCTTGAGCCCAAGTTCTTTACAACATACAGGTATAAACAAAAGGGACACGCAACAGCACAAACTGCATCATCTTGATGAAGTATTATTATTATTATTATTATTATTATTATTATTATTATTATTATTATTATTATTCCTGGATCAAACGTAGACCGAGAAAGGGCGCTTGGCACCTCGAGTGCCGTCAAGCCCTCTCCGCCCTCCGCCAGGCGGGCAATGCGGTCGGTTACAGCTCCACTCTAGCGTTCTATAGAGGGTTAGTGGAGGAAAAATGCGACGACGTTCTCGGGGAAACTCTAGGCGTTGAAGATGACGAACTGTGCGGTCTGTTCGGGAGGACTTTCGGGCCGGGGCCGATGGATAATTTCCAGAGGTCTCTCGCTTGGCAGTGCTACCGAGGGGCTCTGCCTGTTCGAGATAAACTCTACCGGCACGGAAGTGCCGTCAGCCGGGCCTGCCCGAGGTGTTGCCAGGACGACGAAACCGTCCTGCACGCACTCGTCCAGTGCCCGAGTATTGCTGAAATATGGGTTTATGTCGAACAGCTACTGTCACGTATAGGACGGATCCGACTATCGGCCGAATCCATTGTGAAGATTGCCCCGCCGACCTTCTTTAACAAGGAGGGCGAGGCTGTTTTCTTGTGCCTAGTGGCTGTGGCGAAAGAGGTCGTGTGGTGGACTCGTTTGAAAGGGCTAAAGACAGACACTTTCCTCTTTGGTCAAGGCCTCATCAACTTTTTCAAGTTTCACTTGAAAAGGAAGATGAGGTTAGAGAGGAAAGTGCTGTCCGATAGCAAGTTTTATGAAAGGTGGGTGAATTGTGCGAGACTGGCCTGTATAAATGGACCAGTTCTCAGGTTTCGCCTGTGATTTCAAAGAAAAAGGTAATGTAAAAGGAGAAGAAAGGGGACTCTCTACACCCCCTTTTTTTGACCAGGCTCCCGTTGGCTTTTGTAGGGTTTTTTCCACCAGGAACCTTTCGAAACGTCTCCCCCTTTTGGAAGGTTTTCATTGTTGAATTTTATAAGTTGTTATAAAGATTTTTACTCGATGTTTTTAAAAAAACGGCAAAACCCTTTGTAACCTTTCGTCCTGTCTTGTCCCTTTATGTAATCATGCGTGTCAGCCCTTGTGGCCAATAAAAAAGAATTGATTATTATTATTATTATTATTATTATTATTATTATTATTATTATTATTATTATTATTATTATTATTAATATTATTATTATTCCTTCCGACGCCGATGGACGTGTCTGAAAAGGCTCCGTGAATTTGGCACCAATTTCATTGGAAATTTATCGATAAGTTTTAATATTTTTTAATATTTTTGTGGCCAAACCGACCAGCTTCTTGCGGAGCTCGTCGGTTAGGCGAAATTTTGCCCCATTCGGGGTGAAATTACGTTTTGAAATTTTGAACTTTGTCAAAATAACAAACTTTTAAACAAAAAAAAATGGCTATGAAGCGAGCAGTTAGCTGTTCCTTCCTTCCAATTACATTCCCTCCGCAAACACACACGTTATCACCAAAAAAACACCCACTTCGTGCCGTAAAAGGCAACAGAGCTCCTCCTTCCGAAACGGAAAGCACGCGCACCGTTCGAAAGGAGAATGCTAGCCAGGACGTCGCGTTCGACGTCACTCCTGATTTCCCCCCTCTGCCTTCAACAAGTGATGTTGTACCGAAGGGGGAGGAAAGGAAAGTTATAACGGACACAAACACAGACAAGAACACAGAGAAAAATGTAAAAACTTCCAACAATTTTGCTTCTGCTGCGAAGCAAATTTCGGAGGAAGTTAAGATAACTTTAGAAGAAATAAAAAAAGCAAAAGATTTATTGAGAAAGGATGGCAACAGCTTCTTCCTCAATACTCCACAAGAGGTGATTGAAAGCACAAACAAGAAAACAATCATATACAAAGTTTTCGATAGAAAACTAAAAAGAATGACAAATGCCACACCCCAACAGTTAGAGATAGCTCTAAAGCCCATTTGGGCCCAAAAGAGCTACGTAACCAAGGGGAAGCGTTTTGGAACCGTGGAGGTTCGCTTCCCAACAGAGGAGCTTGCAAGGGCGAACGCCATTTGTTACTAGTTCCGACCCACCTCGGGCGAAGAGTAACAAAAATAAAAATCGACCTCGCTCCCCCTGAGCTAGATATGTCATGGCTGGTGGCAGCTGTCCTCTACGATATAGAGGACACTACCACCATTCTAGATGTCAGGAGAGTGAGGGAGAAAAACTGGTTGGGGATGGGAGTGCTGCTTCTTGCGCAAATTCAGCAAGAAAATATCAGTAAAGTCCCTGATTTCGTAAGTTTGCCGGACGGCACCAGGCTAAACGTTGCTGTGGAGGGGCGAAAGCCAAAATGTTTCCTATGCAGCAGCGAAAGCCACTTAAAGAGGGACTACCCCATTCAATAAAAGAGGATGGAGGCTTTCAGCAAGAGGCAGCAGCAACAACAACAACAACAACACAAGCAACAACAACAGAAACAACAAAAACAGCACGAAACACCAAAAGCTGCCACACCACCAACACCATCACCAGCACCAAGACGAACAACACCACCTCCAACAACAACAACCACCACCAAACCAACACCGACAACCACCACCAAACCAACACCGACACCAGTACCTCGAAGGTCGACAGCAGCGACATCAACAGCAACAGGAGCAGCGGCACCACCGATACCGGCGGAACCAAAAACCTTTCGTCCTGCTACTGAAGCAGACCCCTCAACCATTCCTTTGCCGGATGAAGAGTCGGATTGTGCGAGCTCTGATTCCAACAAAGGAGAATGGAGTATAGTGCCTCCAAAGAAGAAAAGGAGGAAAAAACAAAAAGATTTACAGGGGAAGCACGAACAAATAGTGCTTCCCAACATCAACAACAACAACAACAACAACACACACTCACAACAACAAACAACAACAACACTTTCGACACCACTACTGCCACTGCCACACACACAAACACACACAGACACAATTACATCAATAAACACAAAGAACCAAAAACTAGTGGAGTACTTAAAAAACAAAACTAGTACAAATATAACCGATTTCATCATACCAACACAAAACACACCACCAGCACACATTCTCACAATAAAAATAAATGCAAAAACATATGATGAAATCAAACAAATATTCCCTAACGATGTGGGATCGCTAGGGAAAAGTTTCTCGAAGAAACTTTATAAAAACATTGTGGAAGCACCCGTGCAAAAGCACAAGGGAGCCACCCCCACCACCAACAACAGTAAGTAGAGCCTTTTTTCTCCTTTTTTTCCCCCTACTTTTGAGACATGGCAAATCTTAGAATCGGTTGCTTAAATGTGAGAGGCCTCGGGTCACCTTGGAAACAGGGTCACCTGTTAAACGACCTGAGGTTTCATGATGTGGATGTAGCAGCCATCAGTGAAACCAGGCTCTCCGACCCGCAGGAACTCGCAGCCCTTTTCGGCGGATACGAGATATTTCTATCTCCGTGTCGGTGGTGGTACTGCGGTGTTGTTTCGGAAGGGCCTGGACCTGAAAATAAGGACAGTCTTCTTGGATCCGGAAGGTAAGTTGGTGGTCCTCGACGTCGACGGTAGTGACGGCGGTGCTTTCAGACTGCTGGCTGCCTACGCTCCGACAGGAGCAGGGCAGTCGGATTATTTCAAACGTCTGGAAGTTTTCCTGGGAACGTCACGCACTCTAGTGCTAGTTGGGGATTGGAACGCTGTCTTAGACGAACGTTTCGATCGGGTGGGCAGGGGAGCGTCTGATAGGAGAGGGGGAGGGTGCAAGAGCCTCGCCAACCTACTCGGCCGCTTTCAGCTGTCCGACAGGTTTCGACTAGACAACCCGAATGTGCCAATGTGGACTTGGACAAACCGCATCGGGTCGTCTAGATCGTACTTAGATAGAGTGTTTTGTAGGCCAGCGGATAAGGACAGCGTAGGGTGTCCACAATTCCACCTAGTCGAATATACAGACCACAAATTAGTGATCTGTACGGTCGACTTAGATAGGCTACATAGACAGGGACCCGGCTACTGGAAGCTGAACGCGTCGTTAACGGCGTGCAAAGCTTACAGAGACCGGATTAGTTTACTAGTTAAGCGGGCGCTCACGGGGGCGATCATCAACAACAACTGGTGGTTTGCCCTCAAGAGAGCAATTAGAGTAGAGTCGATTAGGTATAGTAAGACTCTAGCTATTGAACGTAGGAAGAGAGAGCGGGATTTAGTTAAGAAACTAGACGAGGCTCTTGACACTGGCATCGCGACCGACGTGTTGGCGGCAAGGTTGGCCCTCGACCAACACTTCGACGCCAAACACGAAGGCTGCGTTGTCAGAGCTAAGGCACGTTCGCTAAGCGGGGAGGGGACTAGAGCCGCTCGATGGGCCCGCGTGGCGGAGGCGAAGCGAGGCAACAGAGCAACCATTCGGTCTTTGGTGGACCAGAACGGGCGCGAGGTTACCGAACCGAAGCAGATGTGTACGGTGCTTCAGCGGCACTTTGCTCAACTGTTTGGGACGAGCGGTGGAACGGACACCAACGGTACAGACTTCGGTGTGTACCTGGACGGCCTACCGCAACTCTCGGACAGCGAGGCAGAGTGCTGCGAAGGACCGGTATCTCCCTGGGAAGTACAGGAAGCGATGAAGAGTTGCACGAGAGGTAGATCGCCGGGTTTGGATGGTCTGCCCTACGAGCTTTACTTTTCAATGCCAGACTTGTTTGCGGACCTGTTGGCAAACGTCTACTGCAACTGACAGCAAAACGGGAGAATTCCTGCTTTTGTCTGTCGAGGGGTGGTGGCTTTGCTAAAGAAGGACCCAAACAAGGGGGACGTTATAGGGAATTTCCGGCCCATCACTCTGCTCAATGCAGAGTTGAAGATTTTGGCCAAGGTGCTAGCCAAGAGATTGGCGCTTGTCGTGGACAAGCTGGTCGGCAAGACGCAGACATGCGCCGTGCCGACCAGGTCGATACACGACAACCTCCATCTCATGCGCTACATCATAGAGAGGGTGGGTAACGACGCTGGCGCGGGTGGGGCTTTGATCAACTTGGACCAGAGTAAAGCCTTCGATAGGGTCGACCATCGGTACCTGGCAGATGTCCTCAAGGCAGCCGGCTTCGGTCCAGTCTTCCGCGGGTGGATAGCTGCTTTATACAACAACATCTGCTCGGTGATACGGGTGAACGGTCACCTTTCGGAACCGTTCGACATCTCGCGTTCGGTCCGCCAAGGATGCCCTCTCTCCTCCCTCTTGTACATTTTGACTCTCGAGCCATTACTGCGCAAGTTGGAGGCTTTGAGGGGTATCCCGCGCGATCTAGGAGGCGGAAACAGCGTGTCTGCTTATGCCGACGACGTCACCGTGGTGGTGTCGAGCCACAGGCACATTGGCCTGATTGGCGAGACGCTAAACCAGTACGAAGCGGTGACAGGAGCAAAGATTAACGCGGAAAAGTTTGTGGGCTTGCAACTGGGCACCTGGAGAGGCAAGCCCATGCCGTCCAACAGCGTCGTAGGGCGCTGGACAGACGGACCCGTTAAACTGCTCGGGGTCTGGTTCGGTCCGGACCTCCAGGTGGATAAGAACTTGGAAGAGGTGACGAGCAGGGTGGCACGTCTCACCCAGAAATGGGCCGAGAGGAAGCTGTCCCTGAAAGGTCGAGCGGAGGTGGCGAATGCGTACATCGCATCCGTCATCTATTACCGCTTGACCGTCGTCCCTTTTCCCGACCGCTGGTTGGCCAAGCTGGTACGCCTGCTCTTCGACTTTTTGTGGAAGGGTCAGGTGCCACTGGTCAGGCGATCCATCTGCTGTCAACGACCGCTGAACGGAGGCCTTGGAATGCCGTGGTTGCTGTTGCGCAGACATGCGCTCAGGCTGCGGCATCTCAAGCGCTTCCTAGACGGTGAACAGGTGTGGTCGTCTTTTGTCAGACGCGATTTTCCGCAGCTCGTCTCTTTGACGGAGCTGCAGACCTGGATCAAACGTAGACCGAGAAAGGGCGCTTGGCACCTCGAGTGCCGTCAAGCCCTCTCCGCCCTCCGCCAGGCGGGCAATGCGATCGGTTACAGCTCCACTCTAGCGTTCTATAGAGGGTTAGTGGAGGGAAAATGCGACGACGTTCTCGGGGAAACTCTAGGCGTTGAAGACGACGAACTGAGCGGTCTGTTCGGGAGGACTTTCGGGCCGGGTCCGATGGATAATTTCCAGAGGTCTCTCGCCTGGCAGTGCTACCGAAGGGCTCTGCCTGTTCGAGATAAACTCTACCGGCACGGAAGTGCCGTCAGCCGAGCCTGCCCGAGGTGTTGCCAGGACGACGAAACCGTTCTGCACGCACTCGTCCAGTGCCCAAGTATTGCTGAAATATGGGTTTATGTCGAACAGCTACTGTCACGTGTAGGACGGATCCGACTATCGGCCGAATCCATTGTGAAGATTGCCCCACCGACCTCCTTTAACAAGGAGGGAGAGGCCGTTTTCTTGTGCCTAGTGGCTGTGGCGAAAGAAGTCGTGTGGTGGACTCGTTTGAAAGGGCTAAAGTCAGACACTTTCCTCTTTGGTCAAGGCCTCATCAACTTTTTCAAGTTTCACTTGAAAAGGAAGATGAGGTTAGAGAGGAAAGTGCTGTCCGATAGCAAGTTTTATGAAAGGTGGGTGAATTGTGCGAGACTGGCCAGTATAAATGGACCAGTTCTCAGGTTTCGCCTGTAATTTCAAAAAGGCAATGTAAAAGGAGAAAAAAGGGACTCTCTACACCCCTTTTTTTGACCAGGCTCCCGTTGGCTTTTGTTGGGTTTTTTCCACCAGGAACCTTTCGAAACGTCTCCCCCTTTTGGGAGTTTTTCATTGTTGAATTTTTTACATTGTTATAAAGATTTTTACTCGATGTTTTTCAAAAACGGACAAAACCCTTTGTAACCTTTCGTCCTGTTTTGTCCCTTTATGTAATCATGCGTGTCAGTCCTTGTGGCCAATAAAAAAGAATTGATTATTATTATTATTATTATTATTATTATTATTATTATTATTATTATTATTAGTAGTAGTAGTAGTAGTAGTAGTAGTAGTAGTAGTAGCAGTAGTAGTAGTAGTAGTAGTAATACTAATAGTAGTAACATTTAAGCCCGTGGCTAATAATAGATGTATTTGTCATTGTTAATGTGAGTTCAGAACACTGTATAGTGATGGAAAACGTTAAGTGTATTCTATATTTTTCTAAGTTCAAGACGGTTATATATTTCCTCATGTGTATTATGAATGCATTAATATTTTGTGACTGTAGTTTTTATTGCAGCTTTCTCCATTTCCATATCCGTATTTAACAATACAGAGACGATACTGTCACTCAAGCAGGCATCATAGAGCGCATTTAAAGAAAGAACATATCAGTGGTTCACAAATATGCTATCTCCTCCTTTTGTCTCTTCTACTTATACTACAGTGGCCACTACTCTTCAAACGCAACTTGTATCGTGACACCACAGCAGTTGTGAATTTATTCCTTCTCAGAAAAACGTCTCTCTGATAGTCCTTCTTTATATTTCTTTTTCTAATGATTTGTAGGTACGTGGTATTTCGTCATGCAACAATACTATACTATAAAGTATAATAAACATTTTTATAAGTCAACGCTGCATTCTACTGTGTTAGGAGTGCGCTTCTACATTACTTGTTGAGGTTATTTCTACAGATATTCTAAAGAAATTATAGCCAGAACTAATTTTTGCTACTACGTTTCGTATACGAGACGTCAGATCTAAACAAACAATGAGGTCGAAAACGAAAAATGGCTAATGGGCGTATATGCCATATTTTGTTGGGGTTTTGTTCCTTCATCAGCACCCATCTAATTCATTAATCATTCACGAAGACATTGCTTAAATAACCACTATATATATAGCGGTATATAGTTATTGGATATACCAATTCTGCATATTAAACGCATTTCTGGAAGCTGGTGCGTAAATACTAATGACTTGTAGATAGAGGCACATGGCCTAGTGGTTAGAGCAGCGGACTCGCGGTCGAGGGACGCGGGTTCGAATCTCAGACCGGGCGGTGTGTGTGTTTATGAACGAAACACCTAAACTCCACGCGGCTCCGGCAGAAGGTAATGGCGAACCTCTGCTGACTCTTTCGCCACAACTTTCTCTCACTCTTTCCGCCTGCATCTTGCAGCTCACCTGCGACGGACCGGCGTCCCGTCCAGGTGCACAAACTTATGCACAAACTTCTACTGAAGCAACAAGCAGACAATGAAGGCAAATGAAGCCCTCACCAGAAAACTCGTTATGCTCAAAATAACAGCTAATGGTCTGGTACACAGAAATATGCTATTAAGACGACTTATCTGTTGCATACTATTTTCTCACTTTAAGTACATTCCCAGGTAAACGTTTCTCATAGAAACACCAGAAGCAAAACTAAGGAATATACACGCACAGTTAAATATAGAAGTGTAAAGTATAATTTGTTACATAATCTCTGTAATAAACATGATACTGAATGGAATAATTCCTCTTTTGAACTTTTTAATTACATGTGTGTGTGTGTGTGTGTGTGTGTGTGTGGTAGAAATCTACGGATACACAAACACACAAAACAGAGAAAATTTAACAAATATGGCCGACTTGTTCAGAAAGACCTGCGAGTGGGGAATAGTACTCAAAAATAGCGCCCAGATGTTTTCCCGAAAAATTCCTATGTCCTCAGAATCTATATAGTCCGAGGTATATTTGTAGAGAATTTCGTTTAAAAATATTAAAAAATTGAAGCGGTCTCCGGTGAATTTTCCGAGATTCCCCACCCCAACCCCTCCTAAAACACTTTGCGCGCACATGCACACATGTACACAAACAAGCAAAAGAGAACGCAGCTCTAATAACATAGTCAACATCCATTGGGAAGGTTGCAAAAGCAACGAAAATTTTGGACAAAAAATATAAATAATAAAGACATTAAGACAATATGACTCTCCCCAGACACGACATAATTTGCTTCAACACACGAGTTCACATAAAGAATCTGTCAAACCAGATACAAAAACGATGTGACCGCGTGTGTACCGTTGGCGATTTTTTTCCTCCATCTTCCCCTCTCTGGATCTTTCCTTTTCCTTGTTTTTTGACGAAGAGCTCCGCTAGAAACGTTAAACCCTCCTTCTTCCCTTCCTTCCTGAGCGTCCAATAATACTATATTTGTTCCACGTCCTCGCGTTGTTGTGTTTTCTCTTTGGGTTTTCATGTTTGGATTAACTATATATATATATATATATATATATATATATATATAACGAGGGAGATAAATTAATATTAATTTTAATATCAATTTAAAACCAGTAGTCTAGCATACAAAATATCTGAAAAATCAGAGAAAATTCTAGTACATGTGTATATTGACAGGGCAAGACTGCTAAGTAGTCAGCCGTATGCTAGAAATAGATCATCAACGATCAAACTTGTTTTATATAAATTTTCATCTGTCCTGCCCGCCAAATTTGGTTCTGGTGTTCGCTGAATTTTTCCTCTAGAGAAATTTCTTTGTAGTTTGATCGTTGATGATCTATTTCTAGCATACGGCTGACTACCTAGCAGTCTTGCCCTGTCAATATACATATATATATATATATATATATATATATATATATATATATATATTATTATTATTATTATTATTAGAAACCAAATGAGAAGATGGAGATAAGATTAGCAAAAGTTTCTTGGTACGTCGACAAGACCAGACCTACAATTGTTTCAGTTCATCACTTACAGCATAAAATTCAACCAAATTTAATTTAATTTAACTAAATCAATTTAGTTAATTATTACAAATGAGAATATCTTCAAGGAAAGGTGTACAAAGAAATTTAACATATTTAAAACATAATGAAAGCATTAAAAAGGTCGAATGCAGAGTACCATTAAAGTTTAAAATATATACATTCATAAAAATAGATAGTTATAAAAAAACAGTCATAAATTAATATAAATAATAATAATGGTAATGCCGACATTCCTATGCATTATTCATGATTTTGAATGAGTATGTCTGCATTATCATTATTACTCTTTTATTTGTTTCAGTCACTTGACCGTGGCCATGCTGGAGCACCGCCTTTAGTCGATCGAGCAAATCGACCCCATGACTTATTCTTTTGTAAGCCGAGTACTTATTCTATCGGTCTCTTTTGCCGAACCGCTAAGTTACGGGGACGTAAACACACAAGCATCGGTTGTCAAGCGATGTTGGGGGGGACAAACACAGACACACAAACATATACACGCACATACATATATATATAAACGCATATATACGACGGGCTTCTTTCAGGTTCCGTCTACCAAATCCACTCACAAGGCATTGGTCGGCCCGAGGCTATAGTAGAAGACACTTGCCCAAGGTGCCCCGCAGTGGGACTGAATCCGGAACCATGTGGTTCGTAAGCAAGCTACTTACCACACAGCCACTCCTACGCCTATTATTTATTTTAATTTATAACTATAACTATTCTTTCATAACTATCTGTTTTTACGAATGTATATATTTTTAACTTCAATGGTTCACTGTATTCTTCCTTTTTAATGCTTTCATTATGTTTCAAATAAGTTAAATTTCTTTGTACGTTGTTCCCTGAAGATATTCTCACTAGTAGTAATTAACTAAATTGATTTAGTTAAATTAAATTAAATTTGGTTCATTTATGCTGCAAGTGATGAATTGAAACAATTGTAGGTCTGTCTTATCGATGTATTAATAAACTTTTGTTAATCTTATCTCCATCGTCTCTATTGGTTTCTAATAATAATAATATACATGTACGTGTCTATATCGTTAGGTATTCAAACAGTATAATCTTGGATATTTTTATCCTTCCGAGGTTTAAACCCTCACCTGCACTTTGACATATATATATATATATGTGTGTGTGTGTGTGTGTGTGTGTGTTCGTGTGTGTGTGTGTGTGTGTGTGCGTGTGTGTGTGTGTGCGTGTGTGTATTTGTTTTTGTGCCTATTTTTGTACGCCACCACCGCTTGACAATCGGTGTTGATGTTTTTACGTCCCCTTAAGTCAGCGGTCCGGCAAAAGAGACCGGTAGAATAAATACAAGGCTTTAAAAAGAATAAGACCTAGGTCGATACATTCGACTAAAAACCTTCAGGGGGGGGGGCTCCAGCATGGCTGTAGTCAAATGACTGGAACAAGTAAAAGAATAAAAGAAGAGAATATATTAAATTCGTTTATGGTAACGTTACGGGGATGCAAATAAAGCTCCTATTTCATTATGCCGGTTACTGACTAGTGAGTCAGTTTTTCGGGGTTGCACCATGGTTATACCGATGAAATACCCACACAGCTAGATTGGTCTTCATACATTGTGGGTGTATCACATCCCTCTGTGATACACCCACTAATGCAGTATCGCCTGCTGAAATGAATTAATGATGATGATCAACCGGATGCCCCAGAATAATACGAACTATACGAAGGATACGGACTCTGATGTTAAAGTCATATGACTTGTGGAAACGCGTGTGACGAGGTATTAAATAATTATAAATTTCCTTCTGAAATTATTGTTACACACACACACACATACACACACACACACACACACACACACACACACACACACACACACACACACATATATATATATATATATATCAACAATCAAGGAACGGCCATAATAGGAACGGCCAAAATTTTCTCCTGTTTACGGAATTGATCTTTATTTGCGGTTGAAGCTTTGGCTGTTATTTCTAGTGGGTGAATGGCCTATTATGGCCGTTCCTTGATTGTTGATGTTGAACTTAAAAATGGTCTACGACTATTTAATTTTTTCCCACTAGGCCGCTGGTGGCAAAAAGAATTCTACAAAATTTTTTTCACCACCCTATATTGATTAATTATGAATTTTCTGGTTAATTCCGTAATGGAATCGACGGCTTATATTTATTTGCTGCCGATAAATTTGGCGCGAGTGCGACGATTTGAAAATTTTAGGTCAGATATTGCCTTGGCAGGGTCGGAAATGCCTCGTGAAAATATCTGTTCCGACTTGGCTATTTCTTGCTGAAGAATCTGAGGGCCTATGGAAGATTGGCTTGATTTAATTTAATCAGGTTAGTTTACCATTAAACAGCAGACGAAACGGTGCATCGTACAAGAAATTACAGGGTAAATGTTTTTTTTTAAAATTTTCTCCTGTTTACGGAATTGATCTTTATTTGCGGTTGAAGCTTTGGCTGTTATTTCTAGTGGGTGAATGGCCTATTATGGCCGTTCCTTGATTGTTGATGTTGAACTTAAAAATGGTCTACGACTATTTAATTTTTTCCCACTAGGCCGCTGGTGGCAAAAAGAATTCTACAAAATTTTTTTCACCACCCTATATTGATTAAATATATATATATATATATATATATATATATATATATATATATATATATATATATATATATATATATATATACACATATATATATATATATAATTAAATAAGGGTAGAAATGGATATTAATCAATCAAAACCAGTAGCTTAGCATATTTTTAAAAAATCCGAAAATTAAAAATTGTGTTACATACAAAATTAAGAGGAATGACCACTAAAGTAGACACCTAATATGCTAAACATAGACGTCAAGAGTATGTTCTTAAGAAAAATCTTAGCAAAACGGCAAAATGTAAAAATGAGCAAGGCAAATGAAAATATATGAAATACAAAACGATTACCCACGTACCATGGTTTCACTTGTTAATATCTACGTATGCAAACATGCAGATATCTGGAAGATCATCAGCATAATCTGTCGCTTACAAAACAAAATTTCCAGAACTAGATACAGAATGCTCAACAGAAATCGAGCATGTATTAAGTTCTACATGTAATATTGGGTGTATTTTTCGAATGTCTTCACTTTGGCGCGCAGAGGCCAGAAATTACTCTGCAGTTAATAAAGTTCAGCAGCCAATTTACCGGTTAGAGATTTTTTTTATTTAAAATTAAATAATAAGGGTAGAAATTGATATTTAGTGGTTTAGCATATTTAAAAGTCCGAAGATTAAAAATTGTGTTACATATAAAATTATTTGAAAAATACACCCAAATATAAATTGTAGAACTTAATACATGCTCGCCTTCTGTTGAGTGTTCTATATCTAGTTCTGGAAATTGTTTTGTAAGCGACAGACAACGCTGACGATCTGGCAGATATCTGCGTGTTTGCATGCGTAGATATTAACAAGTGAAACCATGGTACGTAAGTAATCGTTTTTTATTTCATATATTTTCATTTGTCTAGCTCATTTTTACATTTTGGCGTTTTGCTGAGATTTTTCTTAAGAACACACTCTTCGTGGTAATGGCGATTTGACGTCTATGTTTAACATATTAGGTGTCCACTTTAGTGGTCATTCCTCTTAATTTTGTATATATATATATATATTGATGAGGAAAACGGAAAATGGATTTGGTACGTATACATACATACATACATACAAGTACTACATATCCATACATACATACACATGCACTTATATATGCATATATATTAGGAAATGTATTCATATGTATATGTATGATGTATGTGTGTGTGGATGTGGACGTGCGTACCTGTAGGTAAAAAGATATATGTAGATATGATAGTGAAAGTACTTGTATATGTGTTCATCCACTATGATACGCATGTATCTCTGTTTGCATCAGTGTGGTGGGATGTGAATGAGTGTGTCTCAGAACGAGTGCGTGTGTGTGTGTGTGTGTGTGTGTATGTGTGTGTGTGTGTGTGTGTGTGTGTGTGTGTGTGTGATTGGAATTTGACTGAGGAAATCCCTTCAAGTATGAGAAAACACAAAACACTGAACCTCTGAATTGTGACATCAGGACACTAACACACAAGAAAAAAGACTACAAGCAGATTCGCAGACGCATGTGCATACAACAAAGTTATATGTACTGAAATAAGACACGGTCTATTCAGATACGTTATTAGTGAGACTAGCCCAAGGACAGCCCTTCGGGCGGTTTCTGCTAGACCCTTGCTAATATTTTCATATTTGATTCCCAATTCTAATGATTTTTATATTTTACGTCTAATTATTCCTTTGTATAATAGTGCTCACTTGTTTAGTAAGTATTGAATTCATTATTTTATTACAGTCATAATTTCTCCTTTTTAAACAAACATCACGGTAGTCCAATAACAGAGGGAGAAGCAGTTTTTCAAGTTTTACCTTTCCCTCAAAGCAACATAGAGATTTCAATTCAGTAAGCTTTGCAGTGTGTGAGAGAGAAAGAGGGGAGATAGAGAACATCGCGACGCATCTTAGCAAGTATTAATTGAGTTACAAAGGATTTGCCGGTATCTCTAGCAATATCGAAGAAAAAAATGCCGCCCGCCTATTTTTCAACGGCACTGACGACAGTTTCGTACACCAGCCTCTGATCAGGGAGCAATTTCGGTTCATTTACTCTCAGGTACTCCGCAAGGCCATCAGCGTCATACGACAACTCCAGAAGTAACTTTGGTGGGAGTGTGTTAACGTCCTGTCGCAATGAGGATGGTAAACCGAATGTGTTCAACGCTGCCCCACCCATTTTGAGCAAGGCATCCTCGATTTCAATCAGCGCATTGTTGTAGATCAGGTCATTGTATCCAATGTCAGCATTAGGGAACTGTTGCTTTGCCAGTCATCATTTGCCTTGACCACCGAGAAAGCAAAATTACACACAGAGAATTTTATAAACAGAAATGAATGGGGAACAGGTTGGTAAATCCAATTGTCACTAAGAAAAGAAAAATCGGATTTTTTGCGTGGAATCAACTACCCTGGCCTCCTAATATACTACGAAACCCTTTTTGTTCTCCGAAAAACGGGATGTGGTTGGTATGGTGAAGCCTCGGAAATTTCACCCCCCATACCCATTGTTCTTTTCGCCATCTATTTTTCAATGTACGTGGAAAAATACAGAGATTAAGAATATGGAAAACATTTGTTTTTAATCGCAAATTTACCATGAAAAACTCCAGGCAAATTTTTAGATAACACTTGCACGATTTTCACTAAGAAATAAAAATCAGATTTTTTGAGTAGAATCAACTACCCTGGCCTCCTAATATGCTACAAAACCCTTTTTGTGGTCCGAGAAACGGGGTGTGGTGTGATGGAGACCTCGGAAATTTTACCCATTTGTATTGTGTAAGTCACTGACAAATTTTTACCTGCCTCTTTGTTTCTATGTTGTTAAATAAATGGATTCTCAACAAAACACTTTTTTCCTCGGCGTAAAATAAAAACAACTCTTTCCATCCCAAAGTAATGTGTGTGTGAGAGAGAGGGGGGAGAAAGATGAACGATTTAAAATAAATAAATGATTTAAAATAAATATATTTTAACTGTTGTGTGAGAAAGCATATATAATCTGATTATAAGATATAGTTCCTTTCAAAAACATCTTAAATTTGAATACTATATCTCGTGTTTAAGAAAAAAGAGAACATTTTACATTTTTATTTTTGGTGAACGCTGTCACTTACCCTCTCTGTCTCTCTCTCTCACACACACACACACACATACATCAATACACTTCTCACTCCCTCACACATACACACACATTTTCACTTCGCTATGGCCAGAAGGAACTTAACTCATGTTAGCAAACTTCAAAATTGGTAAAAGGTAAGGTTGAAGATCGATTACTGCGGGTGCTTCAAGGAAAATAATTTGACGAAAATACAGCTAGGGTCGTGACAAATGTCCTCCTAAAATTGGAGCGACATGCGTGCTAATTTGTGGACGTGCATAAATTACATTCACGTACACACACACATCCTACCTCTTATATATACATATTTCTTAGAACATTAATTTATAAAAAATATTTCCAGATGGTCAAGCTTTTAATATTGGTTTCTTTTAGTACTTTTAGTAATTGTTACATACCTATGAAATAAGCAGCTTTCCCCGTTATAGTATAGGCTGCAAAAGGCGACGGAAAGACCCTCTGTAACAAATAATCCCAAGGACGTAACAAATATTTCAGTACACGATATTACAGCAAGAATCTTGGAAACAAATATAAAAACTACATACGCACGCACGCACGCACACACACACACACACACACACACACACACACACACACACACACACACACACACACACACACACACACACACAAATTTCTTTGCGTATTCCATATTTAAATAATTTGCGCTTCAGAAATAAAACCTTTCTGATTGAAAAGGAAATTGATTGAAGTGTGTAACAAAGGAACAGTCATTAAGCAAACTGTTTAATGGGAACCGTTATGCTTAACGATTACTGTTGAGGAAAAATAAAGGCTTCCTGTACCATGGGAAATAGAGATAATTAAATTCCTGTGAAGATTTATCATTTTTGAAGAAAAGAGTATATTCTCACGTTTTTTTTTTTGTCTTGGTGGTGAAGAATGGCTTTATACTTCTCAATAAATTTATCGCCTTTGTCTGCATTCAGTATATTCGATTTCTCGCATTTTCGGTGACAATATATCAAAGATGTAGGCAATTTTTTTTTTTTTTTTTTTTTTTTTGCATTTTGAAGGTTTAAATCATCTGAAAATATTTTGTTTCATCATTAGTCAAAAATATCTTCTCAGCTCTATCATTTGCTCCTAGTTTGTCTAAACTGCAGTAAATTCTTGCTTTGAGTCCACATTGCTGGAGAATTTGAAGGATTATTCCATCCTATTTATTATCAAAAATGTTAATCTTGATCTCGAGATTTATTCCCAACCAATTCAGAATTATGTTGTCGTATTTCATTTACCGATGAAATCAAGTTATCAACACTGACACTTCTGTAAAACGTTTCTGTTAAGATTACATACAATATAAACAAAAATTCTTATATCTGTCTTCACTTATTCTGCTGCTTTAATATAATGGTTCATAGAATTTGCAGAAACTGACCTAATAGATAATTGTTTACTGCAGTCAATGTATCAATATAAAATTTTAAACTCAAACGGTTACAATAAATGAAACTTGAAAAGAGATATTGAATCACGGGATTATGTTACCGCTCATCAATTACTAAAACATTCTATAATTAATTCATATAGTTCATAATATCAATTTTTGAAATTGTTATACCGGTATTACTGGTGCAATGACACATTTGCTCAATCTAATGGAAACTAGTACATCTCAGACGAAATAAAAAAATTTAGTCTGGTTTGGATTCAATCTCACAACATATGATGTCCCAAAGATTATTTCATTTATACTATTTCTGAGATCCCACCATCCTATCATTTTTAACATCAATTTATGTCAGACACAAAGACGGGAATTTTAGAATAATTCGTATTGTAAATTAAATCAACCCAATGTTGATTTAATTTATCATTAAATATTCATTTTATTCACTCGAAAGGGATTTGAACCCAGAACGTTAAAGTATTTAAGTGAATTTTTCAAAGCATGTAATCTGCAATTCACTTTCAGCAATCTATAACCATTTATATGTGAACTACTAAAGGAATAATCATTCTCATCAAATTTGAAATTATATATTCTTTTCTCACCAAGAACGTACGAATTTATTATTAAAGCAATCATCCCTTGTAAAAATAAACAAAACATCTGCTTCTTTCATGAGATCAGCTACGTTAGTGTTTTATCAAACAGATGTGTGACTTTGCAAAAAGGTATAAACTTATCGCTTCCTTAATTTATTTCAGCACACGATATTACAGCAAGAATCTTGGAAACAAATATAAAAATTACACACGCACGCACGCACACAAATACACACACACACTCACACAAACACATTCTTTTGTGTATTCCATATCCAAAAATATTTTATATCAATATCTATAAAGCTGAAATGCGAAAAATTTGTTTGTCTCATTTGGGGATGGGAACGGTTTAAGGGCCTGTAGATGGGGTCGGATTGGCTCCAAAATTTACAGGGACACATAAAACGAGGCGAGGAAGCGACTGGACTAGGTTAGAAACCCCTATCTCAAAAGCTGTGGTTACTAGGGCAACAAAATCCAGACTTTGACAAGTGTTTGTCGTTTCTCTCTTTCGGATTTCACCCTGCCTTCCTCGATCTCTCTCTTTTCTTCCTTCCTTCCTTCATGAATATCTATAAAGCTGAAATGCGAAAAAGTTGTTTGGTTGTTTGTCTGTTTTTGGGGTGGGAACGGTTTAAGGGGCGATAGATTGAGTCGGATTGGCGCTATAATTTATACTGGGGGTAAAATAGGGTGGGCAATGGTGTGAGGAGGGTTGCAAGTCGCTTGGGGCTACCGTTTGGTTGCCATGGTGAGGAATATGGGAAAAATTGAGTTTTATGGGATAGACAGGTTGCGCTGTTTGAATAATGGTGGCTTTTCGTGTTGCTGCAGGGACTAGAGGCGGTTATCTTTAATTATGGGTGTAAAAATTTGGGGGATTTGGGAAAGGGTGGTAAAATTTTTCAACTTTCAAAAAGAGTACATTTTTGCCCTATTTTTAGATTTAATTTTTTCTGTTTGCATTATTTGGTTAACATGGGTTAAAATGGCATTGTGTTAAAGGCCAAAATTTTAGCTTTCATTTGCATCATGAACCGTCAAAAGATACCAGAAAAAGTATCAAATTTCACAAAATTTTAAGTAACTTTGAATTATTTTTGTGATTTTACGTGCATGCGTAAGAGAAAGCGAGGGAGAGTCCGAGAGAAAGGTAGAGTAAGAGAGTGAGAAAGTGAGAGAGAAAGGAGAGAGAAACAAAGAGGGAGAATGTGGCGATAAGAATCAGAAAGGAAGCAACAGAAAGTAACGACCACACCCTCACCCGCGCGTAGAGCGGGTCACCTTAAGCTAGTTTAAAATATAAAATTACACACGATATAACAGCAAGAATCTTGGAAACAAATATAAAAATTACACACGCACACACGCACACGCACACACACACACACACAATATCCACCCAAAATCCAGTGCCATAATGCTAAATAACTGGCAAAACAGCTGGTATTAAAGGGCAGGCCTACCACTGTGCAGGCAACACAGGTTATCATGAAATGATGTTCACTATATATTTAATCACTCCTAACTTTGCAAGTTTTAAAAATTCGGTTGACTCACTCAGCCAGAAACTGCATTTTTATATATATTTGTGGGAAGAAAGTGGGATTTGGGAAACGGATTGTCATAACTTTCACTGGCCTTACGAGATCGATGTAATCAATGTCACTAATATTTCTTTAGAATAGTTCCAAGTTGAGAGCTACAGATGCACAAACTTACAAAACGGAGAAAATGAAACAAATATGGACGACTTGTTCACAAACACCCGCGAGTGGGAAACAGTTCTCAAAAATAGGTCCCAATAGTTTTGCCCCCAAATTCTTATGTTCTCGGAATTTACAATTTACAAATTGTAGAGAATTTCATTAAAAAATATCTATTTTCTTCAAAGGTAAGACGAATTGAAGTGGACTCCAGTGAATTTTCCGAAATTCCCTCCCTCAATCCTCCTAAAACACTTCCCCCACAAAATTTTGTATATTCGGAATCTGCATGATATAACACATATTCGTAGACAATTTCATAAAAAATATCCATTTTTCTGAAAGTTGTGATCATCCAAAGTCGGCGGTGGGGGCAGAAATCTGCAGCTATGCCTTTGAATCAAACACGAAGAGATTTCAGCTCAAGCAAATTTTTTCAACAAGTTCTTCAAAAAGATTTCAGCATAAACTCTCGGAAAATATGCTCAAAAAGAAACAAAAAATATTCCGTGAATCTTCTCAGCTGCAAAAGCCTCTGTATCAGTGATGGAAGTTTTTTTCTTACCTTTTTGCTGAATTCACAAACTGACTGGTGGGAATAAAATGACCTGTTAATTTTCATCTCTGTTCATATGTATAAGGCGGCGAGCTGGCAGAAACGTTAGCAGGCCGGACGAAATGCGTAGCCGTATTTCGTCTGCTGTTACGTTCTGAGTTCAAATTCCGCCGAGGTCGACTCTGCCTTTCATCCTTTCAGGCTCGATAAATTAAGTACCAGTTACGCACTGGGGTCGATATAATCGACTTAATACTTTGTCCTTGTTTGTCCCCTCTATGTTTATCCCCTTGTGGGTGATAATGAAATATATATACGTGTGTGTGTGTGTGTGTGTATGTGTGCGTTACCAGTACCATAAATCTCTACCCGTCTCTCTCTCTCTATCTATATATCTCTCTGTCCTCTTTCTCTTCTTTCACTGATTTCCACTCCATATCAACCCATTTCATATCATTCAATTCTTTTATCTCCCCCCCCCCAATGCCATTCATCGCCTTATAAACAGTCTGCAGCACCATATTTTTCTTGTGTACCTAGAATTTTTTTGTCACCAGAGATAAAAGAGCCAATGCTCTTAGACACACCCACACAAATAAGTCTGTCTCCAGTTTATTTCTCCATAGGAAATTAAGATGGCATTGCTTTCAGTACTGACCAGTTCTATACTACATACACTCACGCACGCACGCACACACATACACACACACACAAACGCCACACACACACACACACACACATACACACACACACAAACGCCACACATACATACGCGTTTGTAATTACCTACATGTTTTCACATACCACTAAATCGAAGGAAATAATCTATTCCTTCTTTAGTGACATCAGATCTTACGAATAAGATAAAATTGATAAAATTGTCCACATAAGGGATGTAAAGAATTTCTTTTTAATAACTCATTCTCGAATTGCCCCCTTTCTCTATTGGTATACTAAACATTGTGTACAAAAGGTATAAAAATTCGGCATAACCCTACGCATGCCTCAGCAAAATATTACCATGCCCCACCAAAATATTACCATGCCCCACCAAAATATTACCATGCCCCACCAAAATATTACCATGCCCCCACCAAAATATTACCATGCCCCACCAAAATATTACCAAGCCCCACCAAGATATTACCACGACACTACGCAGCCAGTGTTGCCAGGTATGCGAATAAAAATCCAAGTGTTCAAGAATGGAGTAGATAAAATCTGTGCTACGTGTTTCATAGCGGGCGGACCCGCGGAAGTGTTAAATATCCAAGCGAGGTGTATACCGCAGGTTACTCTTCAAACCATGGATATCTTGATTAAAAGCAGTTTGCATTATCGTTAAGCGGCCCATGTTAACATTCGATCAGAATGCGTAGAGAACATCGTTTGGGTGGAGAATATATAATTGTGAGAAGTTATGACTATAAGAAAAGAAAAAAAAAGAATAAAGAATAAAAAATATATAAGGGAGTTGGAGAGTTACAAGTAAAGAAATTAAGTAGGTTCATTTCACAGATGGTTTTCCATAGGGCCATTTTGAGAGAGAGAGAGAGAGAGAGAGAGAGAGAGAGAGAGAGAGAGAGAGAGAGAGAGAGAGAGAGAAATAGTGAGTGGTATTTTAAATAGGATATTGTTGAGGGAAGCGGGGAGGGAGCATCTGTGGTCGATAGGAAGAAAAATGCATGCTTAAAGAGATGGTATAGTAGTAAATTTGAAAGTCTAGAGTGGGGGGGGGAGGGCAGAAGAATGTTAGCAGTGACTAAAATTTAAGAATTAAGGAATGTATATTGTTGTGCAGGCGCGTGTGTACTGTTTGAACTAGTAGAGGTGTATGTAGGCGTATGTACTTGTAAGTTTACTAAGATGATGTGGATGGGTAGGGATGAAGGCGAATTAAGAGACTATTTTTTAGACTATAAAAGGTAAGGAGAGATAAAAATAGATATAAAAAAAAAATAAGGAGTTATAGGGAAAATTATTAGTGGTCAAAGAGTTGGTAGTTGTGAGGGTAAATAAAGGGGAATGTCTATGAGAGCAGGGGGAGTTAGGGAATAACGCGAAGGGTTATTATTTGTATTTTCAGAATAGGTTACGTAGTCTGTGTCTGCTTGTAAAAATTATGTTATCACGTCCATTAGGACATTCAGTGGATTGCATAATAGATAAGACGGTATATGGCTTAGTACGCCTGACTATGGATCGCTTTCAAGTGTAAGGAATTGATTCGTTCTAGAGTTTATGGATATGCTGAGATAAAGACGTACTATTGGATTTTGTTTGGGACTTGAAGTTAGAATAGTGGTTGTCCATTCTAGCTTTGAAGATGGTACTGCACAAGCCGGTATACTGTGCATTTGTAAACTATGTTTTTATTAAGACAGTGATTATCTAAAGGATAAAATGTTGGGCGTCTGCGGCTGCATAGGTTCATAGGGGGCCTTATGGTTGAATATGTATGGTGATTGTCATTTTGTGACAGTGCAGTGTTAGGTTTATTATCAGTGGTAGTGTTAAAATTGGCATTTATTAGGGTGTTGAGAGAAACGTTGTGGTGTTGTATATTATGGTTGTTATCTCCACCGATAAGTTTATTGTTATCTCCGGATTGTATCTGAGTTCCATGTTATTTTGTCTTCCGACCGGCCGGTCGTGTCTTTTTGCGTCGGAAAACTGCTGTTATTCCTGAATGTTTTATGGTTATTTCATGTTACTGTGAATGTGACTTTGTATCAGTGTGACCAGTTTTTTGCTGCTTCTGTAATGATGAGCAGACAAAGTTTTCGTAAGTTAATTTAGATATATTTAGTTGTTTTCTTACGTTAACCTGAGATATATACTTATAATATTGCGTTGATAATAGTATATCCGCAGGTGGAAGTTCTTCACTTTATTCAATGTAATGTTTTGTTGTTAATTGCCTATGTGCAATTTATAATGTTTAAGCATTAAATTTCAGTATATTCAACATTTTTCCTCATTTTATACTTTTCGACCGTGTGTATCAGTCATAATAAACATGTTAAATGTATATATTTTGTAGTAAAACTTTTATTACGAGAAAGTTCTATATCAGAAAGCCAAATATCAGAAAATGTATCAGAATGCCCCATAAAATGTCAATTTTCAGTAAAATGTATCAGAATACACCAGCAAAATGTCAGTGAGTATATTTATGAAATATATTAGAATGCATTGTGTTTTGCAGTAAGTGAATATCAGAAAAGGTGGTCATATTCAAAAATGTCAGAATATTTTATTATTTTCAGAATATCATCATATCAGAAAACAAATAGCAAAAAACCCTGTTCAAATAATTTTGTATTTAAGTTTATATTATTTTTCTATTTTCTTATTTTTTGTAGTCTACCGTACACTTGTATGAACACGTGCTACACGTACACACCGTTACGTATGGCTCCAAAGTTTAAACCATTGTTGATCTTTATTGTCTACACGAAACAGCAACAATGATAGTTTTCATGTCCGATGATATCGTCTATATCGTTCTTTATTTCTGTATGAGGTATAGTTAGGTCTTCAGGTAGGTTTAAGGATCAGATGCTCACTTTTGCTGAAATTGAAGAGTTCTATGAATGAGTATCGCATTTTTAATTGGTCGACAGCTGTGTTAATAGTTTTTTTATAGAGCTTTCTGTAATGTTGTCTGGGATCAATAGATTTATTCCTGAATTTCTTAATTTCGATTGCTGCATCGGTTCCATATTTTCTGTCTTAACATATCATAAATTATTGAAAAATCAGCGAGTTTATTTTTAAGCAGTTTCAATTTTTATCTATTTGCTCTTTGCAATACGCTATGTTATGACTTTTAGTCTGAAAGATGTTAAATAAGACATCAGTGAAAGAAAATATGTCACTAAATACATCTAATAAAAATAATAAATCAGGAGATTAAAAAAAATATAAGATTCCAATAGCAGAATTTATTGTGGTCTCATCCCATGCTTCGGGATTTTCAATGATGTCTTCAAAATGGCTCGCTATGAAATTACAATTTTCTTTTATAACAAGAACAAGACACGAGGAGTAGTTCCTATCGTTTTGGGAAATCTTTTTTTTTAACTAAGTTATCTAACGCATTAGCCCTTTTGGGTGATTTTGTAATAAATGTACCCAGTCCATTTACTGTATAAAAATATTCTGCTTTGATATATTGAAGAACTTGCGAAAGAACTACATTTAGGACATTAGCACAACAATGAACAAAGATCGCACATTCATATTTCCCTCTCACTTTTGACAGCAGCACATTTAATTGCCCTGCCATTGTAACGACACCCAATAAAAGTTTTCTGCAATTAATTTGTTTTCACACTTCCGCGTTTCAATGCATTTTAAAAACATTTTCAGATAAAGCGTTTTCTGAACGATCTGCACTAACGTCATTAAAACCGACAAATCGTTCTTTAATAACACAATACATAATGTAAAACAGTTGACAGTTATGTATATTTCGATACACTGGACGTTTCACATACAAAAATAACTACGAATTTAGCCTACTTCAGTTCATTTTCTATTTCATCCAACATAACTTTTTGAACTGCATCAATCATTTTGAATTCTGTTTGAGAGACCTGAGAAAACAGAAACTGTATCAAGATGACTTACCAATGATTCGATATATTTACTGATTAAATACAAGAGTGCTTTATAATTTCCGCAATTATTGGACCCTTTAGATTCAAAATGAACCCGAATTGATAAGTTCTAGCGACCGAGGAAAGTAACTGCATAACTCGCCGCAGAATGGATCTATTTCGTTTAACTTCATTATGCTGTTGTATGCTCTGTTTTTATACGCATCCAATCGCAAGTCTATCTGAACATTTCCAAATGATTTAAGATCTATCAAAGATTTTATGCCTTTGAGAACGTTCATGTTTTAGTGTGGCAATATGTAGATTATGTAAGTCATCGTAACCTTTATCATTCCAAACAATTTTTCCTAAACTAAATAATAGGCATAGCCAGCAGAATAGCTTATTTTGTTTAGCACTTTCAGTTAACCATTTTTACCTTTCATATACCTTAGCCTGGCATTGTCGAATTCGTTTCTTGTTGGAACTTCGCAAATTAGGTACTTTCGACGTTGGTTTTCCATCATATACAATTGTTTCCTTTCAAAGTCTGTATTTTTAAAATCCTTTCTTTCAAAAGTTCTATATCACATTTCTGTCAACTGGACTAATATATCGAACGTTCAAAAGATTTTATAAAAGAAATGTGTATGTGTGTGTCTGTGTGTATGTGCGCGCATACGAATTACGAGTCAGTTCGAATAAAACGGAAGAAAAAATAAATCAACGAAGCAATGAAAAAGTCTCGTCAAAAGGGAGAAATTCCAACTTACATATAACAGATAATCTAAAAAAAGTTCGCAACTGTAATAATGAACATTAAAGAGAAACTAAATAATTTTGTCCTGTTATCAAAAATTAGGTCTGAACCGATCTGACTGACAAAGAATTTTGAAAAGGTTTTTATTAGTGCCTTTTGACTGAAGTCAAACGGTCAAATCCATTCAACTATGTGGTTAATCTTTAGCGACAACATTGCAGGACTTCGAAACTATTTTCAACGGGATGGGAAATGCGGTCAGGTAGAACTGTCTTCAATAACCCAAGTAATGCTATATTTATATTGCATCTGACCATCTCCTTCGAAACAAATTAACTATTTAGTTTCGTTTTCAATGATTTTGACATATTTTCGATGTAGTTGCAAATAAATTACGTTCTAAATTTATTTTTGATTTCTATATAAAATATATGACCATGCAACGCATGACTTGCATAGCTGGAGCGTACGCCACCGATATAAGATGGAACAAGAACGTAACAGGCGACAACAAAACATTCGGACAGTTAGACGATACGAAAAAGGACAGGAAAAAACAAGGACGGGTCATTCGATATATATATATATATGTATAGTTATATAAATAATTCTATCTTCTTGTACATTTAACAATAGAATGAATAGAAGGGTGAGCAAGCAGAAGTCGAGGTTTCAATTCATCATAATCTGTTTATTTTTAAGAAATTATATCGGACAAAAGAAGCAAAGTTCTTTTCATTAAATGATGTAGTTCTGTAGTTATTGATTGATGTTTAGAGTAAATTTCATTTATTTGGTTAACTTGTGAGAATATGAACATATGAGAAAGAGAGAGGGGGGGGGGAGATAGCGGCTCAGATAGTTCGTGACATAGATTCTCATTGTTGACAAGTCTAGCTGTTAAACCAACAACTGATGGCCGAATAACAACAGATGAATGATTTTATATCAGGGTTGGATGATTCGTAATCAAACAAATTGATTGACTAGTTTAATTCCAATATCATCAATTGATATGATGTGCGTTTGAGAAATCTAAATAATCAAGTTTTTGCTACCTTTAGTGAGTCGAATTGATGTGTATTAAAAAATCCCAGTTATTCAGTTTTGTGATGACGTCGTCAGTCAATTTGAGGAGTCCGGTTATTTATTGAAAGATCTGATTGGAAATAAATCCGGCTTGGAATCTTTGGCAGAGACCTTCACACTACACAGTTAGTTATGCAGCAACGAGCGAAATTACTATATCCGAAAGTATGATTTGCTACTGATGTTTATAAGTTACGCAGAAAATGGCAAGTAAACAACAAAAGATGTGGTTTTTAATGTATTTACGATATAGTGTAGTATATCGAAAGATTGATGTGATGCGAGGCCAGTAATATGATTCACAGACTTCAGAAGAGAGTCTGAACTTGGCAGACACGTTAGCGCGCCGGGCGAAATGCTTAGCGGTATTTCGTCTGTCGTTACGTTCTAAGTTCAAATTCCGTCGAGGTCAACTTTGCCTTTCATCCTTTCGGGGTTGATAAATAAAGTGCCAGTTTCGCACTGGGGGCGATATAATCGACTCAATCCCTTCGTCTGTCCTTGTTTGTCCCCTCTGTGTTTAGCCCCTTGTGGGCAGTAAAGAAATATATATACGTGAACATACAATGAGTGTTGCTTGTATATGTATGAGTGAGTTGTAGCCAAATTGTGGATATCTTAGAGTAAATGTTCACATGATCCTGAATATGGCACAGTATTGGATTGCGTACATATTTAAATGAGTTTGAATATGATGCGATATCAAATTGCGTATGCAAATGAGTATATACTCAAGTGAGTATATACTCAAGTGAGTCTAAGTATAAGTTAGTGAAGCAATTTTCACTGAATGGTACCGAGGAGGAAAATCGCTGTTAATGGTATGTCAAGAAAACGTCTGGCAATGTATATAGTTTGGTAAGTACATTGAAGGGAGTTATGCCAGGTACATGTATGTCATGGATAATTGCTGTGAGTAAAGTATGTACGACATGCAACAAAAGATGCTGAATGCACTATACCTTGGAGAAGGACATCATGCTTGGAATGGTCAGTGGCAAGAGAGGAAGAGGCCGACCAAGAACCTGCTGGCCTGACCCCATCAAGAGGGATACCGGAATGGACATAGCCAATCTGAAAGAAGCGGCCCAGGATAGAATTGACTGGAGGACACTGATCAAACGAGTAACCGAGAGTCGACTTCGACTGAGCGGATAGATAGATAGATAGATAGCACTATACCAAGTATGCTTTTTCTATGTACACTGTGACCAGAACAAATTTGTACAGTTGAAATATGATAAATTGCTGCAAGAAGCATCAGAGAAAACGTACTCTGTGTTCCTAACCGAAATGCCGAGAGAAAATGAGAAGCACTGTTAAAAAGTCTGTTCATATTAAACTGTGTGATGAATTCGTTAGCAGGTGGAAAGTGAAATGGTAGAGTGGAAGCAGTCGCTAGGCGCAATGTTCAGCAGAATTGAAGTCGATGATCAAAATTTGTGATTGATACACATATGTAAGCAATCACCGGGAGAGAGGCAATACGGTGCACGTTTTGTATTATATGAACGTATGAGTGTTGCAACGTTGTTTAAGTCAAAGACGAAAGTGCAGTAGCCCGAGAACAAAGAAAATACTCGTGCAAAAATAGGTTGCAAAAACCAATGGAATCCAGAAAATAACATGTGATGGAGTGCATTATGGATAATACAGGCGGAAGAAGAGAAAAATGCCAATGCGCATGAACGGAACGCTGCCAAGGCGTCGTGCAGAAACTGGATTACAGAAAGTTGAGTACTGTCATCTTGTGAAATGTAAACACATGCTACCACGTGTTCAACATGAACTAGTGTGCAGGCAAAACTTACGATCAGCATTATGCGATGAACTATGCAGATAAATGCGCAAAAAAGAATGAGTAAATATTTTTGCTGCTGTGTGCAACGAGTTCCGGTTTTAAATATTAAGCTACATATGTATATATAAATGTA